>NC_048302.1:116465994-116591047 GCF_013100865.1 Trachemys scripta elegans
AAAAAAACAGGAGTACTTGTGGCACCTTAGAGACTAACAAATTTATTAGAGCATAAGCTTTATGCATCTGAAGAAGTGGGCTGTAGTCCACGAAAGCTTATGCTCTAATAAATTTGTTAGTCTCTAAGGTGCCACAAGTACTCCTGTTTTTTTAACATAAAGTAGGAGGATCACTGCATTAATGCCAGTGTCCTCACAGAGGCCAACATCATCAGTATTGAGGCCCAGATTATCCAGCACCAGATGAGGTGGAGCGGGCACTGTGTGCGCATGCCTGATGTACACTTACCAAAACAACTGCTGCATGCCCAACTCACCAAAGGAGAAAGGAAATGGGGAGGCCAAAAGAAACGCATTAAAGATGATAAATATCAAGAGATGTGGCATCGACACCACACACTGGGAGATAGCAGCCCAGGACAGGGATAACTGGCAAAGACTTGTCAGAGAGGAAACATCCATTTTTGAGAGAAATCGCCTTGCCCTGGTCTCAGAAAGGAAAAGACAGACAACTGCAATCATGGCCCAGCTCTGACTTCCAACACCATCTGCAACATCTGCCAATGAGACTGTGGTTCAAGTATCGGACCCATAAAAAATAAACACCTGTGAAAGAGATCATCCTCAACGACGACACATAACAGCATTGACCTCAGTGGGACTGTCTGGGGGCATAAAGTTATTCAGTATCAGGGACTGCCTGTCTCTCCAAGAAAAACCATGAATCTGACTTAAAAAAAAAAAAAAAAGCGCTGACAAATGAACACAAAAATTATCATATTGCATCAGACCAATGGTCCAGCTAGTGCAGTCACTGTCAGTAGCATTAGTCAGTACCTACTGCTTCAAAGGCAGGTGCAAGAAACCCTATAGTGGTCAGCTATGGGTTACTATCAAAAGCATATCATAAATGCTAATGATACTGAGCTCCACTATCAGCTAACTGGAAAAAAAAAATTTCTGCAAAGGATTACAGTACTCGTAACAAGAGCATGTACATTGTGTTGATGGCCCTTTAGCGTCTATATTTTTGAATTTGCAGCCTTAGTTGTACACCATGAAGTTTCTATTTCTCATGTATTTTCCTTATTTGGTTAAAACAAACAAACAAAAATCTCTTGAGCTCAGTAACACCAGTGCTTGCCTGTTTCCAGGTGCATGCTTTAAAAAAAAAAAATTGAGCTTCCTCCTCCCCCCCTTGCATTCTTCTTCATCCCTTGTGCCTGTGTCTCACTGACCTCTTCTCCGTCACTTCAAACCATCATTCTCATCTCCAGTGCCTGCTGTTTGGAACAGTCATGTGGTATCCCTCTAATTCATCAATTTACCTTATTGACTCTCCATTGCCCATTGGATTTAATCTGAAAACATATCTTTCCTCCCTTGTTTATATCTCTTAATTTTTCCCTCCCACAGTTATTCATTATTTCAGTCATTAACTGTATTTCACTCTGTAAGAAAGTTGGAGATACGGTTTTTTTGAGAGACTCTATACAGGATGAAGTTGTATAATATTTGCTTGATTATGTTAATTCTACCTGGTGCTTATCTCTCTGCAACAATGAGATTAGTTTGCTGGAAATGTTCTGTATCACCACACATCTCTGTATTGCAAAACTGCATCATCAGGTTGTCTTATCTATGCTGATTACATGAATGAGTTTGGGTAGTGGGGAGGGACAGTATGATTATTTTGCTACCATTGCCTATTAAAGTGAATGAGAATTTTTTTTATTAGAAACATAAAGAAACATTATGCTGCCACCCACAATTGCTGTTGTAGCAAGTGGTGAGGGGAAAAGACATGAGAGGAAAATGCTTTGACAGGGAAGTACTTCTATGTTTTCTGGAGATGAAACTTTTACACAGTGAGCACGATTCTGATGTCGTCACAGTAATTCCATTCACTTCAATGGAATTAGTCTTGATTTACCCCGATGGATGAGCAGAGTTAGTCCCAGCAGGCCTGATGCCTCTTCTCTGCCTTTCACTTGATTTAACTATTTACCCCAATACAAAGTGTGTATGAAAACTATCATTCTGATTGGATGAAGCATTTTGTATCTCCTTTGCACAGACGTAAATGACCATCCATGGGACACAGGGTAGAATCCAGACTACATGTGTGGGATAGACTAAGGCCAGATCTACACTACAAACTTTTGCTGACATTGGTACATCAGTCAGGGTGTGATCTCTGATCAACCTAGCTGTGCCAGCAAAAGCCCCTAGTGTAGATGCAGTTATACTGGCAAAACTACGCTTTTACCAGTATAGTTTATTCTACTCCTTACCACTGCCCCACTTGCAGTGAACTGATACTGGCAAAAGTACAATTTTGCTGTTATAAGCTGCTCCCATCTAGGAGCTCTTTCTTAGTATAGAATAACTATACTGGCAAAGCCTTCCAAGTGTCGAGCTGGCCTAAGAGAGTTCAGGGAGGGAGACAAGTCCTACATAACTTTGTTCCAGTGTCAGTTAACATTCTAGCCTGTCCTCCTCACTTCTGTGTACAAGAGCGTTGCTTTACTAACATGCAAAATGGCTTTGTGTCGAGGAATAGCATTGTCATGTTGGGAAAACTGCATTTTCTGGCACAGACGAGCTGTGGTTTGTGCTCCCAAGGAATGATGCTTTCCTTTGCTGGGTATTTCACAAATGAATTCCTTAGTCTGAATTTGATGCCACAGTGTGTGGATCAATGCTATTCCTCCGTGGTGAGGTGTACAGAATCCCAAACATACTCAGCAGTCTGTTGTTATAAGGCAACATAGGCAAAGCCAAGAAGCCTGCAACTACCACTTTCATTAACAGTAATTATCCTTGAGCAGTCGTGATAGGAGCAGAACCCTGAATGGTAATTAGCTCCAATTGTTATGCGATGCATTTTCAGGTTCCTGTACTGTTTTTTCTCCCTGTTTAAGAATAGACTGAGGGGATGGCAATAAATTCTGGTTCCTCATTGTTAGAGGGCAGAGCACTGAAATAAGAGTGACTATACAAAGCCTTTTCCTCCCTTTTTTGGGTTTAGAGCTGGTTGTTTACTGCTCAGTCCAAATTAGGATGTTTTTTAACATGTCAAAATGGTCTCTGTTGCGATCAGAAATCCTCCTACCTTTACATGCTTCAGCATCTCCACAGCAATGATAACATTTCCCTATCCCTTTTCTCAGCAGCTGTATTGTGCTGTTTAGTTATATGTTGTAGTAAATTAAAGTGACAGTTACCGCAGACATGCCTCAATTCAGATTTGTTGTATTTGTTGACGTATGTGTGCGTGTCACTGATGAATAGAATTACCAGACTGGTGCTGTTGCAAATATTCCCAACCACTGAGAATGTTTAGCTTTTTCTATCTATCAACTAATATCCATTCTCAGTAGAAGTTGAATCATATGCCTATATGAAAGGATTTTAAATATTCTGAATATATCTTTAATGTACACTGTGATAGGTATGTCAATATCCTGGACAAACCTTATTGAATTAAATTTCAGTATCTTAGGAGTATTAAAAACATATTAAACGTGCAACTGTGTATTACTGTGGGATTGTAGGGAGGAGCCATGACTAATATAAAGCCCAGGAAGTGCTATGAGCTTCAGAGGACTCTTTGAAACAATTTGCTAGTCAAGCAAAGTTAAGGGGACTCCTAAGAAGTATGTGGGAGGAGGGAAAAGCAACCTCTTACCTCCAGACCCAAGGTTTTGAATCTGTACCCTGTGGAGAAACCCATTGTTTGCTGATTGCCTGTTACACAAGGATAAGATCAGAGGCCCAAATTGGATAAGAGTGACTCTCAGATTCATGGGGCTGGTTCTGAGTGACTTGGTACCAGGCCTATTGATTGAAACTATAGTGAAGAACAGAATTATCAGATACGTAGATAAACACAATTTGTTGGCTTTAGAAAAGGGAAACCACGCTGCCCCAATCTATTAGAATTCTTTGAGTGTGAGCAAGCTCATGGACCGGAGTAGATATAGTGTACTTGGACTTTCAGAAAGCCTTTAACAAAGGCTCTAAATCAAAGTAAGCAGTCATGGGATAAGAAGGAAGGCAATAACACTGTTTATAGTCTCTGAGGAGGAAGCCAAACAGGCCCGCTTAGACAGTCTGTCTTGCTGGGGAATTCACAGGATAGGCAAGGTACTGTGCAGCCTGAAATAACCTGGTCAGGAGGGAGAGAGACGTGCAACTCTGCCCAAGAGAGGGGACTGCTGGGGAGCCAGAAGCTTGAAAGTGTGTGCCCTTGCTGAACCACCACGGTGAGAGGAAAATAGAGGTGCAGTTGCTCTGAACTGTGACATACCCTTTATGGAAGTTCCTTAGATATTATACACTCACATCAACATTAGTTAATTGACCCTCTCAACACTGTTGAGGTAGGTAAATATCTCGGTTTTTATTGTGGTGGTGGGAGGTAAATTGAAGCAGAGAGGTTAAATGACTTGCCCAAGGCAACAGAGGGGGAGTCTGTGTCACAGCTAGGATTAAAACTTTGTGCTCTTGGCTCCCAATCCTGGGCTCAGGTCACTAAGACATTCCGTCTCTCTGTGAGTGCAGTCCCTGGGAATTGCTGAAGGGAGCTTTGGGTGAGAATACAGAACAAGGAAAGAGGAAAATGTGGACACAAGAACAGAATCCTACTAATCTCTAATTGTGCATTAAAACAGGACGTCTCAGTGCTGCCAGCTCTCCTCCCCCCCCCCCACACTCTTTGTGAAACCTATGAAAGTTACTTGGTAACTTTTATTTCTTTGAAAGTATGTCTTCTCCACTTAATGACAGTGTGTAGAATACCGACACTGCACACCTAGTTAGCATGGGTATAAATCGCAGTGTTCGTGGTTAGGCACAACTTAGGTGAGTGGAGGGGAGTGCCCTATATGACTGTATCCCCTGGGTAAATAACCTACATGACTCTATACATGCCTAAGCAGAGCCTCCCCATTCTGCACTGCTGTTTTTAGCAGTGTAGTGTCCTGCAGCGGGAGCCTTTCACTGCAGTGTGTAGACACAGGGTGCCTTTCACTGCAGCTACATGTGTAGTGCCTGTACTCTACATGTTGCCAAAAGTGTAGGCATAGCCTTAAAGAATGCCAGGTAGATTAAGAATGGAAAATATTCAGAAATGCAAGTAGTCAGACTGTAGCCTGTAATGCTAGGATAAGGAATGGCAGTGAAGGATTTTGGAAGGGAGGGGAGTGGTACTTTTTATACCATATGGTATTCTAGGTTCTTTGTAGGAAAGTTGCCCTGGGGTGAGCTCGCAGTAACCCAGATTTTAGTAACATAGATCTGGAGAGGGGTATTATTGTATGCACATATATTATATGCACATATTGTATGCACAGATATTAATATACACATAGTGGATTTGTGGGATGCATTTTTTTCTCTTCATATTTTTTGTTCAAGTTCTATGTTTCTCTGTATGAAAATATTCTCATGTCATATATGGTGGATAAATGAGGATTTGGGGCCTGATTTTCCGAGTTGCTGAGCAACTTCTGTGAGATTACTTAAGTGAGAGTTGAGAATACTCTGCACCTTCATGCAGGATGCTGGGCACCTCGTGGGATCGGGCCCTTGATGTACAGAAATCTTTTGATGTTGCTAAAGCACGTTATCCAAGATTGCCATCGATAGTCCAGTACACCTAATAGTTATTCACTTCATTCTAAATTGTGTTTGGGGATTAATGGTAGAAATCTCTGTATTTATAAAACAAGTGAGAGTTTCGCAGACCCATGCTTACAGCTGAGGTGGTATGATATAGAATATCCTTTGCACATCAGTTATGCACCATTGACTGTGATTACCCTTTGTTGGAAAAATAGAGCAGTATTGTAGCAGAATTATGGGATGAGCAAACAATGAATGCCGTGTACTGCTGTGGTATTGTTTAACCTCTGTGCATTGCATGGATGGGAGTAGGGATTATTACCTAACTGAAGCTAAAGCACTGGGCTGGGAGTCAGGAGATCTGGGTTCTGGTTTTGCCACTCACTTGTTCTGAGACTGAGGCGAGTCATTTAACTACTGGTTCTCAACCAGGGCCCCTGGAGGGTCCACAAGCAGGTTTCAGGGGGTCTGCCAAAATAAACCAGAGAGCAGGGCCAACATTAGACTTGCTGGGACCCTGGGCAGAAAGCCCAAGCCCAAGCCCCACCACTCAGGGCTGAAGCCAAAGCCCGAGCAACTTAACTTTGCATCAAGTATCAGAGGGGTAGCTGTGTTAGTCTGGATCTGTAAAAAGCGATGAAGAGTCCTGTGGTACCTTATAGACTATCAGACGTTTTGGAGCATAAGCTTTCAAGGGTGAATACCCACTTCGTCAGACGTATTCACCCACGAAAGCTTATGCTTCAATACGTCTGTTAGTCTATAAGGTGCCACAGAATTCTTCGTCGCTTTTAACTTTGCATGGGGCCTTGGGCAATTGACTCTAATACCAACCCTGGCTTTTAATCTACTGGATATGCAGAAAAACAGTCGTGGCACAGATGGACCATGTTGTTTTTATAGCATATGGGGCAGGGGGCAGCTCAGAAAGAAAGAGGTTGAAAACCCCTGATTTAACTTGCCTCTACCTAGGCTTTCCCCAGTATAAAATGGAGGTCATATTTGCCTATTTTACAGGGGTCATGAGTGGCATAATTAATGTTTACACTTCTGTGACACTTTCCCTCTGAAGATCTTAAAGCACATGAAAATGTATTGCTAGAGAATCATGCAGTGACTGAGGCCATTGCAGCTCTGGCCCCCTGCTTCCTGGTAAAGAGAAGAGTGTTGTAATAAGGTATACTAGAGCCAGGTGAAATGTGAAGGAATGCATGGAAGGGTGTGGAGATGTATTGTCTTGATGGCAGTTTTCTGAGCCTTTAAAATGACAATCTACTTCATGAATAACTGAATCCTTCTAAGAAATTTCCTTCTCCATTTTTTTAATCCTCCTTCAGCATCTGTTCACATGCAGACTGGATTGGATTCCCCATCTTTAAAAAACAAACAAAATACGCTTCCAACATTAACTGTACACACTCCCATGGGTTTTTTCCCCTGTATTTTTTTTTATAGCCTCAAATCCCAAATGATGTGCAGATTTTTCACATACTGCTATTGTCCCCAAGGTTCAGGCACACACTAGCCAGTCCTGCAGAGGAACAGGAGCAAAAATTTTCCAAGTGTCTAAGGTTTGGCTTCTAAATCCGTATGTAGGTTCACAAATAGGAATGGTCTTGGTTTTTCAGATAAGTGACTGATAACTGCCAGGGCTGGCTCCAGCTTTTTTGCCACCCCAAGTGACAAAGGGGGAAAAAAAAGCCGCGATTGGCGGCAGCTCAACCGTGCCACTTCATTCTTCGGCGGCAATTCGGCGGCGGGTCCTTCGCTCCGACAGGGACGTGCCGCCCCTTCCCATTGGCCGCCCCAAGCACCTGCTTCGTTCGCTGGTGCCTGGAGCCGGCCCTGGGGGGAGCAGGGCCGAGGGGGGGGGGGGGGGGGAAAGCTGGTACAAATTACTGGGGCCCAGCGGTCCGGAAGGGGGCCCGGCTTCCCCCCGTCTTGTCGGCCCTGTTTAGCTGGTCTGCCCTTTTTCACCGGGGCCCGAACCCGCTCTCAGCGGCCCTGGGTGGGAGCACAGGTTGTTCATCACATTTCCTAAATAAAATCAGCTTGATTTTAGGACTATGGATTTAGTAGCCATTAGACTCATATATTTGAAAATTTGTGCCAGAATTCCCAAGCAAATTATTTATATTCATAACTAATCTTGAAGAAATCGTGTGAAACCACAGATGGATAGCAGAAAGAGGGGAATGATTTGTGTGCAGAAAGAGCTCCTGTTTACAAACATCTTAATCTCAATTACTGAGGACAGAAGACTTGCTTAGGCCACATTTAAATGAAAGGCATGATCAATAAATTGCCCATTGACAATGTGCGATTAAAATGTGTTGTCCTGTCAGAGGTGGCCCATAACATCTTACCAGTTATATCTAAGGTAAAATGGTAAACCTGTCCAAGTATCTACATTATTCCCTTGTGTTCCCCAATGCTTTCTATAGCAAATATCTTGAATATTGCAAATATCCAGGTTATCTAAGAGGAAATAATTATTCAGTTACCTAAGGCAATTGGTGAGTTTTTAAGGGCTGTCACTGTATGCAAACCTACATATTTGTTTCCCCTTCAAAGCTATAATTTCTGATTCACTTCTTTACAACCTGTGTCTGGGCTGTCTTGTTTCTTTTGTGTGACCTTATTACTCAATAACATCTATCAAGGAACCGTGTCCTGATATATATGCCACCTGTGCTTTGGACTATTAGAAATGGATAGTTCAAAATATGCCTCTTGATTTCAAAATGCTTTCCATTTTGGTCTTGTAACACAAACCTTTTTCATTAATCCTTTTAACCATTTCAGACGGAATGTTTCTCTCATGAGTAGCTATGGCTTTCTTGGTTAAATTACACACCCGTGTTGCTGTTTGACTTCACACAGACATGTGATGCAACAAATTATGAAGATGTGTTATGAATAATCACAGCCAGTACAATCTGGAGAGGCTGCAGGATTTCAGATTATAATATGGAAGAAATAAGAGAGGAAGAGGATAATTTTATTAAGAACATTTTATAAAGTCTTAATGAGTATCCCATCAAATTGGCTTAAATTTCTATAGTAAAAGATAAGGGACCATATTGACTTGGGGCTGATACCCGTTTAAACCCTGGCAGATTATCAATACTGTATATATGCCTACAGACCTCAATCAGATTGGGTCCTGATTGTGCTACACATGTATAAACAAATAGCATACCATCATCCATGTTGCAGATCCGAGTGAGCGCCTTGTTCTAGCCACCCACTAGGACTGCTGTGAGGAGAATCCAGACTTATGTGCTCTGGGTTCCTGGAGTGTGGTAGGCTTCTAGAGCCTCAACATTTTGCAGCACTGGTTTCTCCCTTGGCATCTCCGGCACAGTTTCCTATGCACTGACTTTCAGTCTGCCACCACTTCTTGGAAACGGGGCTCCTCGTCCCCTCTGCTTGAGGCCTCCAGGACCAGTGCTGACGCTCTGAGATACTCCAGTTACTTAAAGACACCCCTTTCCAGAACTTCTCCCCAAAGGTGTGAAGCTTCTGGTTACAGTTTAACTCCCTCAGGGGCACACAGTAGTTGTAAAGCAGTCAACATATGCACTTTGCACAGTCTAATGTCTTTGCTCTTCTATACTTAATCATGTAAAGCGCTGGAAAGTACAGATCATACAAAATAAACACTGAACACATGTCCCTGCCTCAGTATCCATTCCAGGGTATACATTGGGATAGTGTTGTCCAGAGTCCTTGGAGCCATCTGGGCTCAGAAAAGTGGGCAGGTTCCCCTTGCCCCATGAGGCTGCTACGTGCTGGGTGACCTCTCTCCCAGAGCCCCTCATCCAGCTTCTCTGTTTTTCTTTTTTTAAACCCTTCCTGGTCACCTGGCCTCTTGTTTTTCTTCTAGCGACTTTACACTGCTCCTACCTTCCCCTCTTCCTTCAGAGGAATCAGCTAAACTGGTTCTTTGAAGGATACAGCTATGGATTTTATTTATTTAGTTATTTATTTATAGCATAAACTTTTGTGAGGTTTAAGTATTGTTGTTAACATTAAGTATTCCTATTGTCCCTTTCTGGGGTGTACGTCCTACACATCATATCAGCAGTTGTGTTACCACATACATATATAGGCACAGATGATACAGTAGTTTTTCATAATACCTCCTCACAATATCAATTACAATTTGTAAATTGTACCTATATAGCCCCAGTCATCACACTCTGCTTCTAAGAGTTTACAGTCTAAAAGACAAGATTACCAGGTGGGTGAAATAAACAAGTGGGGAGGGGGAGATGGGGTTGGTAGCAATAATAATGTCATCAATGGCAATAATCACAGCTTGCCTGTCAACCCATTAGCAGAGAGCCTCAGTGGTAGAAGCCCACTAGAGGTTGGCTAAGTAAAGCAGCAAGAGGAAAGTAAAGGACTCTTGCAACAGCACTTTTTACCCTCCCCAAAATATAAGCTGGCCAGGAACACAGCATTATCTGAGAAAACGGGGGCCTATGCTATTTACTACAATCTGTCATCAGCCTCTGCCAATGGTTTCTAGCATAAACCAAACATGCCCATTTACCCCTTTTTGCAGAAAACCTGAAGGAATGTAGTTTTGGCGACACTACCTGTCCTCCCTCATGGTCAGTCAGCTTTGGGGTGCAAAGGGGCTTCCTGGTTTAGGGAAATGTGATTTACACTATCCTTATCCAGCATTTGTGGCCTTGGCCCACGGACTGGGTAAACTGCATTTTGCTGTCTATGACAATGGATCTCTTAGTATGCATGCTTGGTTATACATGGGGGAAAACAACATGCAGGCAGGATTAGAGCATTGCATTTCTCACTCTTTCGGTACCGACTAGAAAGTGCTCAGCCAAATATGAGAACGAAGTATTTTTGATTTGGAGGGAAAAAACCCAAAATGACGAAAGCCTTCATTCAGATAAAACTCCCACTGAATGACAGCCTTGCCTGAATAAGGGCTATGGGGTTTGGCCTGAAGTAGCTCTAAAAATGTGTGGTGGTGGTTGTGTATGTACAATCTCCACTTAAACACTTCCTGCGGATAGTGTTCGGACTCAGGGCATATACATGCCACTGCCATGGATCGGAATAACCGTGCAGGATCCATCACAGTCTATTGTATCAAGAGGTTGTGTTTTGAATAGCCTTCCTAGTTATAGGTCTGCAGGAGCAGCTCATTTCTTTCCCGCCCCATACCATAACTCCTAATTACATATTTATTCAGTAAAACAACATAACTAAACAAATTTCCTCATACTTTATTGCCTAGAGCCATTACAGACTATTGTTGGGTAATTAGGTAGTTAGAAAATTGTTAAAGCATGCATTGAATTTGGACGAAGCCTTTTCTTTCATACTGCTGGGAGGGAAAAACAAAAAGGAAATTCAGCTAAGGAATATAAAACCAACATGTAAGTAATACTTGGGGTTTTGGCTTAAGCTCGAAAATTCAAGGGAATTCAGAGTTCAGGCTGAAAATCCATGGTGACAATCTGTCCGTCGGAATACTATTGTGCCACCTTTCTCACAATGGTGTGATGTGAGGCTGGGGTGTCAGCCTTGATTTTCAGCTTCAGCTTTGAATGTCTATGCTTTTGTGGCTATAAATCAGGCCCTTACTGTTGCATAAACACTGAGGTTTTTTGTAACTGAGTTTTGGTCTTAATAGTACACTTTACTGTTTCTGTGGGGATAGAGGAGAGCCTTAAAGGGAACCATCTTTACAGTAAGTACACAGCACTCTGTTGGAATGATGAAGTGTCAGCATAGGCTTGGTCCCTTTAACCAGAGGTAAACCTCTTTAAGAAGTAGAGAATGATTGTCCTGTGATCGAAGGAGAGGTTTGATCTGGAAGCGAGGAACTAGTAAGTTTTAATACTGCAGTGTTGCTGATCCCAAATTACCCCAAATCAAAAGTTTGACCCCTCAAAATAATGTTTTATTTAAAAACTGGTGGGTTCTTATTTCCTTTTTGGCTTTTGAGCCTTTAGGATATACTCATTAAATGTGTTCAAGCTTTGCTCTGAAGCCACAAGTGCTAGAAACTTACTTGACAAAAAAAAAAAAAAAAGCTGAGATTCTCATCCAATATCCTGACACCAGCAGGGGGCCCCTCCACCCCCCCCCCCCCGCCCCGAAAGTCACAATAACAATAAAACCTCAAAGGCTGGGAACACTGACACTGACTCCTATGATAGGACAAGTCACTTAGGCCCAAATTTTTAAACATACCTCGGCTTTGCTGTGCTCAGCATTGCAAAGCCTAATTGATTTAGGAGGCTTAAATCTAAATTACCTCATTGCAGTTCCAAACTGACCAAAGAAAGGCGGGAAGACTCATTCGAGAGACTAACAGAACCTTTTGTTGTTGCCTAGGCCAGTGTCCTTTGTTCCTGTGAGGCTGGGCTGGGTTTGTCCCATACATGCCCTGATGAGGTGTGAACTGCCTCTCTGTTCTTGGAGAGTTTTTGCCTGAGTTTGCTCTAAGCTATGAGGATATATTTTCAGCCTCATAACAGTATACATGAAATTATAACCTATAACCTTACTAGAACATTATTGTAACAATTACTATAACATCAGTATAACAACCATGCTCAGTGCATCATGAGCCCTCCAAAGACACCCAACATGACAAACTTTGCATTGGATACCACACAATCATTTTATAACGATGAACATGGGGGTATAGGGTGTTCCCCCGAGGTACAGAGCGTCACAACCTACAAACCCTTCTGTCACCCATCTTGGCACAACATTGGCCATAAACATGGCAGCACCCGCCCTTTCTGACCCCAAGAAGGAGAAAGTATTTGCCACATTCTAGTGCCCCTTTAGGCTGATATGAATTAAAATTAATAGGCTCTGAAGGGAGTGGCTTCAAGGTGGAGACTAAATCAGGGGTAGGGAAGGATTTTTTGAGTCTCATGAGTCATGCATGGGATCCCTTTAAAAAAAAAAAAAAAAAAAAAGGGTAGAGAAGACAACTTACAAAAAATTTACTCTTTCAGGCTCTGTGTTCCCAGAATTAATTTTAAAAGCAGCTTGCATGGCAATACCATTGTTTTGAGAGTACTATGTCGCTGATATTCAAATAAATATTTGGAACAGGCATGAGGTTTAAGCTGAAATACATTTGAAGTACATTAAAGATCTTTTTAGAAAATGTTACTTGTATCATAACTGTGTTTACAGCAGCAATAGAGTATAATGAATTGCTGAATATTTCACTAAGTGAGCTATTATCTGTTGCCTGCCTTCCTCCAATTTTTATATAAAAACCAGGGATCATTCATATTCTGAACCCATCTGGGAATTTGCCATGCAGTTCAAAGTAATCTCAGGATGTTTGGAGTTTAAATTCATCATAAGTTCCAGCATGCTTTTTAACAAACAATGTTAATATATTTCATTGGAAGATAATGCTGGAGACTTCCAGAAACTTCAGGTTTTCAGCTGAAGTTAACAAAAAAAACCCCAAAACAAATAACCATATCTTTACTGCTGCACCCTAAGTTCTCTGACATGTCTGTTTCTTTTTTGTGGAGCGAGAGGGGACGATAATGCCTCATAGCTCCTGAGCGGCTTTACAGATATCATGAGAGACAGACTCAATCTGTGCTGTGCTGTCTGACCACGGACACTGTAATATATAAAATATATACAAGGCGCCCTTCTTTTGAGGACTTTTGTGGGAAGAAAATTCAGGTGCCAGAAAATGAAGGACAGTTCTGCCAAGCACAAACTTAAATAGTTTTGTCATCCTGCTCTTTTATTTGCAGCAGGAAATACTGTATTGTGGTTTCAGATAGTCTGATTCTGTAGGCTGGAAAGACGACTTGAACTTTTCAGATTCCCTGCTGTGAATAAGTATCCTACTAAAGCTTGCTTTTTTCCTAATTCTCTATTTAAATGCAGTTTCAGTGAAGTCTTACTTTGGAGCTGACAATCTTTCTGGGAAATTGTTGCTGGGTGGTGAACTTTTGGCTCTAAAATTTTGAATGAAGAGCTGATGCAGAGGCAAAAAACTAATTCCTTTCATCCCCTCCCCTGAGACTTACTCTCCATTTGAAACCAAATAAAAGCATGAAAGACATTCCTTTAAACATTGCTAATGACGGTTGTTTGCATTCTGCACTTTTTTCTCCTAGGAGCACAGTCTGTTTTCTGATTATCTGAATGGGAGATATTTATTAATTTATTTCTAATCTCAAATCTTTTTATTTAAACTCCCTTACTAAGCCTGAACCCAAGAATCAGCTAAATCATCACACTGCATATCTGATACATGAGCAGTATGTCGAAGAATGTATCACCTGTATACGTGAAAAAAGATTTAGCTTTAAATGCAGGTTTAACTGTATCTGTGACTTATGAAAGAAATGTATTAGTGTTAATTATTAGTCATTGTAATAGCAATACATTAACTGGAAAAAAGACTAGATTGGGGACTAGTTAGGTCACTATTAGGTTGCTAGATCAAATCTAGCCCAATTATATAGTGATGGTAAGTTGCTTTACAAACTGATTAATGCCTTATGTGCTGCAAATTTGGCACACTCGGTACACTTTCACAGGTGTCCACATTAATAAAGCCACCAACATAATTGGATTTTGTTAGTAGTCTTGGCAGAGAACACGGGGCTAGATTTTTAAAGGTGTTTAGGTGCCTAAAGATTAGGGTTAGGATAAGGATTTAGTGTTAGGGTTAGGGCTAGGGTTAGGATTTAGATTTCGTGTTAGGTTCAGGGTTAGGATTTAATGTTAGGGTTAGAGTTAGTGTTAGGATTAGAGTTAGGATTTAGATTTAGGATTAGGGTTAGGATTTAGTGATAGGGTTAGGATTTACTGCTAGACTTAGAGTTAGGATTTAGATTTAGTGTAAGATGCAGATGCAGCACCATGTAGGATTTTTCAAAAGCACCTGGCTTCATCTTTAGGTCCCATGCCTTTAAAAAATCTGATCCATTAATGTTGAATTCCCCAAACTACACTTGGAGATGGCCCCTATATGTCAGGATTGTGGCGTGAAGGCACAGCAATGTAAGCTTCTCCACACATCATATGCCTATGTTTTTATTGTGTGAAGAGGCAAAGAATTTCTGTCTTCAGGGCTGACAGTTTTTTCAAAACCTAAATTCAAATGGGAAAAAATGCAAGTAAATGAGAGAGTACTCGGTCTCAAAGGCAAGTCCCTAAATCTGTGATCAGTTGCATATGTAAGTGTCCCTCGTTAATGACAATAAAATCTTTACTTGCAGTAATTATTCATCCACTAGATGTCTCTATGTGCTCAAGGCAAGAGATGGCCCTTGCTTAATGAGGGACACGAAGCTGGAACTCAAGCTGTGTGGAAGTCTCTATTTGTTTGACTGTAGTTGTTTTGTTCAACAAATGAATGATTCTATAAGTCATGATTAGGGCCCTGTGTAAATCATTATTTATTTATTTAGAAAATTCACCATAGTGCAAATGGAAAAGTATAGAATTTCACGGAGTTTGCATGGAATGAATTTTACGAGTAATGTTAGTCAATTTCAAAGAAAAAAATGTAAAAGATTTGCATTCCCTAAATAAGAACATAAGCAAAGATTAATTTGCAAAGTAAATACTGCAAATTTATGATTAGTGATATAATGCAATTCCCCTTCCCCTTTTTTAAAATAGTAAAATTTTGAGAGTGTGAAGGTATCTGAATAAAAAATAGACAAGCATTTCAGGAATTTAAAAAAACCCGCCAGTTTGACTTCATGCTAAGACATACAACTACTCAAGATGGAAATACAGAGATGAATTAAATTATAGAGTTGGAGCAGAATTCCCCCCCCCCCCCCCCCCCCCCCCCAAAAAAAAAAAAAAAACAATTGCAGCCCCAATCTTACAGAACTGTCATTTGGCTTCAGCGGCAGCAAGATTGGTTGTCATTTTCTTTGGGGTTGTATATCTTGCAGTGTAAAGATCATGTTGCATAAACTAAACCCATTAGTGATTAGGAATATTTATGGTGACCATAAAATGTGATGATACTAACAGATGAAGTTCTCACTGCACTATGGTGTATGGACTGAATACATAGTGATGAAAATGCAGCGTATGGCATTCAAATTGTATTCTGCTTGCTTCTCTATCTTAAATAGTATTGTAAAACAGAAGCACTTCATTTACTATTGATGGTGAGATTTTCTTTCTGTTATCTCAAAAAAATGGAAGAATAAAAGGATTGAGAATCAGGAGACTGAAGTCTCTTCTTGGATGGCTTGCTGTCCTCTTGTTCAATATGGCAAGAAATGAACTCCTAATTTTTTCTTCCTCATCCACATATCCTGTTCTTCACTGCTGCCGACAACCTCCTTCTCCATATCATCAACTCTTACAGCCTTAGGGGTTTTCCTCTCCTGCCATGTGCCCTGCCTCCCATCCAGGCTACGACCAAAATCATAGCACTTCAATAATCTGGCTGTCCTGACTCTTTCTGTTTGCCCCACCAGCAAATTCCCTCTTACAGGTCCTAGTCATCCCCTGGTTTGACTACTTCCTCCATTTTCTTGAGACCCAGCTTGGTGCTTTCTAAACTGTCCAAAATGCTGCTGCTTTTTTACACATTGCTCAGACCTCTTTGAAGGCCTCCAATGGATCCTCATTGCACCTCTGTCAAGTTCAAAAACCCAGGCCTTCTTTTCAAGGTTCCATATAACTTGCATCTAGCTTGTGTTTCTTTTCCCCCCCTGCCTTTCAAATTCTCCAAGTCCCGCTATTCCACCAATGATGCCAGCCTTAACATCCCTTTAATTTTCTTTTCCAATTCTTTGTCTCTCTACCTTCTTTCATTTCACTCTTATACAGAGAATAGTCTTGGGTTATCACATTAGACTTGGACTTGGCAGAACTGGGTTCAATTTATATATCTTCTTGTGTTACTTTAAAACTCTCTGTCTCAGTTTCTAACCTTCTGTCTGTCTGTCTGTGATCTTTTCCCCCACACCCCCTAAACATATTGTACTGTGTAGGGTGCCTAGCATGCTGGGCCCCCTCAGTTTACTGTAATACTTCCCCATTCCCCTCATGTGTTTATCACCTGTCAGATGCGAAAATCTAAATAGTAAGCTCTTCAGGTCATGGATCTGTGTCTCTGACTTGTTCTCTACAGCACCTACCACACTGTGTTACTGTAAAAATACCACTCATGTGTGTCCATTAGTGATGGTAATATTTCTGGGTTTTTTTTAATTTTAATTTCCAGGCTGCAGAATTTCTCAGCCTTCCACCTTGCATTTCTTTTTTGTGACTGGCCCTGCTTGTGGCTGGGAATTAAAAAAAAGTTTAAGAAGCTTATCAAATGCTTTTGGGTTGAACTTTGAGGGTTTTTTTTTTAATTTTTAATATTACCAATTGTTTAATTTCCAAAGACTTCCCAACACATTTTGGCCAAAAATGTGTTTTTTAAAAAGATAAACGCCACTGTTCATGTAGATGTACTATAATTCTGTACTATGATGCCAGAAATGCATGTTTGTTTCAAATTCCAGTATAAATAAGCCAAGTTGATAATGAAGGATATTGATTTTTTCCCTAAGAAAATATGGTAAGCAAGAGAGTAGAAAATATGTTCAGCATCCTCTTGGGCTTTCCTCTTTTGTGAAAACAAACTTTACAATGTGAATAACCATCTCATGGCTGAAATACTTTCAGTAAACTCTGCCTGTCTTTCAGCTTCCTTCTCAGGCTTTCATCTCCAGAGTGTGTCTCTTTATTCTTTCTTTCTCCTTTGGTCTTCCTTAATAGCTACAAGTCCCAGAATGCAGAAGTCTCTTATATGAATGCATCACCCAAAGTCTTGATGAATATAGCAGAAGAGTCTACCCCTTTAAAAATCTCTCTCCCCATTGTTAAGGGCTTGTTTCTGTTTTGCCTTGAGGCTCAGGTACAGGGGAAATCATCAGCTCATATCTGTTGACTATAAACCTTGCCTTTCGTGTGAACTATCTTTAAAATTTTCAGTGTATCTTTGGCAACTGAAAGCACTGCAGTTGCATTTTCCTTATTTATCCTCCTGCACCTTATTCATTCTTTTAGTGTCCAGTTGTAATAGTCTACATAAACTGGAATCTTTAACTCATCAGCACTACTTTTCTATTAATAGAAATCTGCATTGCCGTTTGGTTTTGGAAGCTTGTCATTTGGGCTTCCACCTCCATTCTTTGTCGACAGCACTCTGACCCAGATTTTTAAAGGTATTTAGACATTACTGTGCTCAGTGTCTAAAACCCAACTGATTTAGGAGCCTAATTAGGAGCTCCTGACATGCCTAAACTCCCTTTGGAAATGAGCTTAAGGCTCCTACATCAGTTAGGCATTGGGACACTGGACACAGCAATGCCTAAATACCTTTCCAAATCTGGGCCTCTATCTGGAGGTTTCTGTTTGTTGCCTCTAAATTCAGATACCTCGTTATTTGTATGAATGGTCCAGGCCCTTAAGAAGTCTGACAAAGACTGCTCTCACCTCTCATAGGGTGCATCCATACAACAGCTGGGAGCTGTGATTCCTAGCAGGGGTAGACACACAGGTGCTAGCTCTGGTCAAGCTAGTGCCCTACAATTAGCAGTGTGGCCACAGCGGCTGGCATGGCAGCTCAAGCTAGCTGCCAGAATACAATTCCACTCAGCCAGCTGAGTACGTATTCTGGTGACTAGCCCAAGGCCTGCCTGTGCAGCTGCAGCCAAGCTGCTATTTTTAGCTAGCCCTTGTCAGTCTACCTGATCTGGGAAGCACCCTCCCAGCTACTGTGTAGATGTACCCATAGTTGGGGTGAGGAAGCCCATGGGGATACTTGACCTGTCATTGTTTGTTTGCTGTATATAGAAACACATTATTACTGTTTGTTTGAGGATCAGCAGCATGCTCAGTTGTTTATGAAACATGAAGGAGACATGGGCCTTGCCCTGCGGACCAATCCATGACCCTAATCCTGCAATGTGATTCATACAAGTGTTTGCTTTTGCCCCATGGAACTCAAAGACTTCATTGGGAATCCTGGTTGGCGTATGGATTCACTCACTCAGTCAGACGGAAGGACGGTGGGTTCCTGGGGAAAAAATGGCAAGATTAGGGAGTTGTTTTCTCTCTCTGGTGCCCATACAGTGGTCTGTGTGAAATAAATTGCCTAGTCTAGTTCCTACTAGATAGATTTCCATGTCTCAAAAAAAAAATCAATTGTTCTTCTTTTTGACACTTATGGTTGAATGGTCAGATTTAAACTGCCTCCTCCCTCCTAAAAGTAATGCCCCTAGCTCAAGGCTCAGGCATACTGTCATCAAAATTGTGTAGCCTCAGCGAACATATTGTATCTGTATTCAGTATTGACAAACTATCAGCCCTAATGATTCACACACATTTATTATTTGTATTACTGCTGCACCTCGGGGCTCCAGCATTCCATCATGATAGGCACCGTACAAACACAGAACCAACAGAGGGTCCTTGTTTCCTTGAGGCAACAATTCAGTGGCAGCAGTCCTGTCTAGTGACAATAGCTCTGACCAATGGCAGTTGCCCGGGCGGGAGCAGGGGAACCCAAGCCCTACTCCACTGGGTTCCGACCCAGAGCCCTATGAGGCCCACTCAACTGCTCATCCATCTTCATGGTGTGTTCAGATTTCCCACAGCTTCCTTGGGTCACTTCCTACCCCAGTCCGCCTCCCCTCTGGCCATTGCATGGCTCCATAGGACATCACTTTGAGTGTCTGGCCTGTGTCTCCATCATTGGTTGCTGGAGTGCCCTCCCCTCATGAGCTCGATGTTGGCTCCACTCGGGTCCTTCTCGGGGGATCCCAGGGCGCATCCTGCTCCCTGGCTTACTAGCTCCTGACTGAACTGCCTGGCTAGCATTTAAACCCTGTCTCCACTCCAGGGGTGCTGGAACAATTTTTATAGTGGGGGTGCTGAGAGCCATTGAACCAAACTGTAAACCCTGTATAGAATGGAAACAACTGCAGCCCTAGTTCCAGCACCTATGCTCCACTCTAAGCATGCTTGGCAAGGCATGAGGGTGGGACCTCTTTAATCCATAACAGTCCCTTAACCCTGGGATGGGGGGGGGGGGGGGGCTTATTACAGGGGGTTCCTGCCTAGTAAGGGGTTCATACACCCCGTCACACAACCCGAAATACTTCAAGTGCAGAATATAGAAAACATAAGAATTCCACAAAAGCAAACACAGGGCTTCATATTCCACAGCAGAATAACTGCCCTGGCAGGTTTTTTCTTGTTGCTCTTCCTCATTTTAGATTCACCTGTCCCCATCAGTTTGAAATCTAATAATTTTTTTCCCTTCAAAATGACACCTGCTTCTGAATCCCCAACCATTTTTTGTGGGTTCATAATGGTTTTAAAACAGCTTTTCTTACCCTGACTATTCGGTGAGTCTTTCACCCTGCAGCAGGAGAAATATGACTGACTACACAGGAGAAATGGTGCAACTGACTAGACAACAGATTCTATAAAATCCAGAAGTAAGCAAAAATGGGGGAAGAAACTGAGGAAAGTACTTAATTTATTCCTCTCATCGCTTTCCGTTACAAATACCATCAAAGATTGTTATAACAATAATAGCTAAAGGATGTTTCAGTAGGAAGCATGATCCTTAAGGACCAAATAGCGATAGGGTCTATTTTCTTGCCTCTCTGGCCAATTGTTTGGAAGAGGAATTTTTCAGCCCATTGCTTAGGTTGATACCTATGAGATGCTCATGCTGAATCCAATTTTATGTTACATGCTTCCGTTCCCTTTCATCTGTTTGTTCCTACAAATCGTTCTTTTGGAGAAGATGTATTGGCACCTTGAAGTTTGTTTACATGTTTTCAGTGATGATATTGGGCATGCAGATTTGCCAAAGTAAGGTGTTGTCTGAATAAAAATAGTCTTTTTGTATTCGGATTGCAGAATCTTCCATCTGGGGTTTTAGTAATTAGACTTCTTGTTAATTAGATGTAATAAAGCTCTGCATAATGTTAACAATTTATTCAGAATTGTGACATGAGTATTGGGATGCTTTAATTTTTATAATTTAACTGTAAATAATATGATATTGCTAATATATTCGGGATGTCCATGGTTTCCCCCTTTGCAGGTTTTAAAAATTCCTTTTCAGTCATTCATGACACTTCTGTGGTTGCTATAGTGATGTCAATTTCCTGTTTCAAATTATTACACTTCAGAGAGATACAAGGCTTTTTTAATCTCAATTTTTTTTTAATTTCAATCTCAGATTTTACAGATGCTCTTGATTCAGAAATATATATAACTTCACTCTATTTTTTCCTGTTATAGAGAACAGAATAAATATAAGGCTTTGTGCTTTTTTTTTATTCATGGGGCCAGTGAGAATTCCTTCTGTTTTATTGTTAACGTTACTGCATATGTTCCATGTTATCCAGAGTAGACTTTATAAATCTTATGTTCTGTTTTTATATGTGTGATTTTAATTATGGAATCGCAGACCAGTCACCTAGTTGACCAAATCAGCAACAACTGCATCCTAACTTAATGAAACTTATACCTGTATGAAAAACAACTTGCTAAGTGGCGTGAGTACTGGTTGGTATGGTGATGTTGACAGCTAGTCTTAGAAATTGCGTTGTGCCTAGCCTCTAAAAGAGGTGGGATCAGAATAGCATAGCTTGTGTGGCTGTTCTACAATAAAAAGATGGAGTGATGGTTACTCCAGACAGGATCACCAGCTTATCAGTCTCCCAGCCTCTCTGTATGTAGGGCAAAGGACACACAGTGTTTCTATTTTCTGGGAGTCTCTTACGGCTTGGGGATCAAACTCCTCAACTGATACTTCAGGTTCTGTTGTTGTACCCATGTTGTCACATCTCATGGTCGTGCTTATCAGCTGATTTATAATGTATCTGGCAAGTATGTCTTTTGATGGAGTATTTCTGTCGATGCATCCATCCTGGTAGACTAAAGCTATGCTCTCCTCCTAGTAGTGTGCCCTGTTCATTGTCATGATTGCCTTGATCTTCTGACAACACACAACTTGGGCATGCTTTGTGATGCCTTTAGCTCAATGCAGCTTTGTTCAGGCATATCTATCAGAAAACACCTTCCTGTTCTGGAACAATTAATTCAAATGCTCAGCACTTGCTTTGGTAAAGCCTCGAACCACATCCCTACACCAGTATGGAGTTAAATATATTTGCAGAGTTTAAACAATAGCAAAGGGAAATTTTAAGAATAGGCAAGGGAGAAAAGAAGGGATTTGAGGAGGAGGAAAGAGAATTGCAGAGAGATAAAGGAAAGCAATTCCATATGGCAGGGCTGCTGAGGGGGAAGAAACATGTGGCAAGATTGTATGAAGAGATGAAGAAGTAGCCAGTGATGGAAAAGCAGAGGGAGCAGCAAGGGCAAAAGACAGAAACTATGTCCATGAAATAAGCTGGAGAAGTGCATGAGGAGATTTAAAACCAGGGAAGGCAGGTTTGAACGGGTGTTGGGATGAATGCACAATCAGTGGAATTGTTTACTGAACTAGGCAATGTGGCAGCACTTCTTTGTAAAAGGGAGAAGGCAGGCAACAGCACGCCAAATGTTCTGGAGATCAGTTTCTAATTAATGTAATTCTCCTCTATTCATCCGTGGTTGGTGTGGAGGTTGTACCCCATTTTATGTCCAAATTACGCTCTGTCCAGTCTAGCTGTATTCTCTATTGACTGGTGTTTCCTTGAGTAGCTATGTAAGGTATAGCCAGATGGGTTTTGTTTTGTTGTTCAGTGAAGTTTCCTATATCAGTTTATCATAATCTTCATTTTCACTTCCGCTTGCTGGCTACTGTGACTCGCTTTTCTATCCAAGCCCTTTGTTCATTTGTGTTTTTTCTCAGAGAAAATACTGCCTGAAATAGAAATGGTTAAGTCTCTCTTATAATAAGAGCTGGACTTTCTGCTCACTTTCCCCAAATTTACACTGGCGTAACTCAGTTAAAATTGATAGGATTACATTGGTGGAAAATGATGGTGGTGGTTGGGGGGAAGAGCACTGGGTTTTTAGTGCCCTTTTAATTCCATTCTATTCTATGAAAGTGCTTCTATTAATACGCCCATCAATAAAAGTTGTGGTGGCGGGGATGAGTGTGCATGAAGAGCTGTAACTAACTGTACTATTGTGGTATATCATTGGCTGAATACTTAGATTGCTGGAAATGTACTCCATGGTGTTTCTTATTTAATTTTACTGAGCATCTCGCTTTAGATCGGGGTAGGCAACCTATGGCATGCATGCCAAAGGTGGCACGTGAGCTGATTTTCAGTGGAACTCACACTGCCCAGGTCCTGGCCACTGGTCCGGGGGGCTCTGCATTTTAATTTAATGTTAAATGAAGCTTCTTAAACATTTTAAAAGCCTTATTTACTTTATATACAACAATAGTTTAGTTATATAATATAGACTTATAGAAAGAGACCTTCTAAAAATGTTAAAATGTATTACTGGCAGGCGAAACCTTAAATTAGAGTGAATAAATGAAGACTCGGCACATCACTTCTGAAAGAAGAACAGGAGTACTTGTGGCACCTTAGACACTAACAAATTTATTTGAGCATAAGCTTTCGTGAGCTACAGCGAGCCACAAGTACTCCTGTTCTTTTTGCAGATACAGACTAACACGGCTGCTACTCTGAACATTTCTGAAAGATTGCCGACCCCTGCTTTAGATTATTATTTTTAGCTGCCTTTGTGTAGGTATAAAACGAATGCCACTGCCACTGTGCTATGATTTTAATAGCAGAAAAGAGAGAGATTTTTATCTGACTTGATTCTTTGAATCTTTTTCATACAGAAGTGACCAGAACATTCAGCTCTTAATATACACCATGCGGGCAAGGGCTTGTTCCTATTTAGCTTCTTTAGGACAACTGCGTTTCTTTTTCATGTTAGTATTTTTTTTTTTAACGTTGGAAATTCATGTCTTGCCTATCTTGGAAGACTCTGTGGAAACACTTCCCCTTCTCCCCCCTTCCTGACACTCATGTAACTCCAGTGCCTAATGAATACCTAGTTGAAAGGATTTTTTAAAATTAATATTTCAATACCATTTTCCCTCCAGCTAAGGTAAGATTTACTTGCAATAAACATCTCTGAGAACCCCAAGGAGTAATGCAGCTAATTACTGACCAAAAAAGACCAGTTCTGACATTCCTGATCCTTTCTAAACTTAAAAAGGCAGAAAAAACCTGGAAGGGTGGGGATTAAAAAACAGGAGGTGCCAATTCAACTAAAAAACCCTCCTTTTCAGGTGACTATTAGTATAGCATTTTCAGTCAATATTTGAGTTTAAAACTGTTTGTGGCTTTCTGAGGGCAACTGGAACTTGAAAGCCTCTCTCTTGCTTTGCTGAAGCCCCTGTAGCAACAAGCAGACTGCTCAGGCATCTTCCTTGGTGAAGAAGACATGAGTGACTGGAGACAGAGGGCTGACAAGTCTGTAATGTCCTAACTTAAAGTCATCTATGACAGCATTTCTGTCCTTTTCTTGCATTCCCTCCTGTTGACCTCTACTCTTCCAAATGCTGTTGTGTGCTTTCTAAGGCAAGGATTTTCCTTGCCTCTATATTGGGCATTTGCTCTCCATTCCTCTGAAGTCGCTGATGGGGATAGATCAAGCTTGCCCTATTTGTTAATAGGTAATTATTTACATCAGATCCCTTAAACTTTATTTCTTTTACTGAAGGTTGGACAAGTCCAGTTATGATCCAGTTTTTGACCTTCGAGTGAGAATATCTACCTAGCTTTCAAGAACCAGGCCCTGTGCTGCAGTGTCATCTTTGTGCAGCTCTTGGTCACGTCCCCTGTCTGATTTTTGATGATGATTATCCCTCACCTGCAAACCCTTATTGGGACAAGTATTCCAAAGTCAGTGGGTTAACATGTGTTAACTTGTGTGATTTGCAGGAAGGCCCTGTGGTATTCATGTGCAGCCAATCTTTGTCGTGGGTGAGGCCCTCATTGGGTTTAGGAAACAAAGATATTTTTACACTGCCTCTGTGCCTCCTTTATTCTGGGGCCTCAGCGCTGCCCTAAATTGTCCCTAGTTGTCTGTGGCCTCAAAAGGCCATTGTGAAAGTTGGGAATAGCTGGAGCGTAACCTCTCTTCCATTCCATCCCCTTTCCTCAGCCATACCAGCTAGACTGCAGTCTGTGGAGGGTAAGGATGGTGTAGAATTGTTAACTTAAACTCTGTTCCATGCAGGGATTCCCCCTGCACTGGAAAACGCTTGATGGCTGGTGTTAATAGGTTCACAAATCCGGGCGCTGGTGTAGCTGGTATAAAAGGATCCTAGTGCAGTGTTGACTGTCAGGCAATAGATCTCCCGCTCTCCCTCTTGTCTTCCCCCCCTTCCCTGAGTCCTATCACCTTTTGCTTTGCTAAGGTTCTTAGGACCCATCCTGAGCACATTACTCAGGTGAAATTCCCACTGACTTTTCTGAGGATTTTGCTTTTCAGATCCATAGTTGTCTTTTACTAGGAGTATTCATTGCTACTTTTGTTTTAAAAACAAATGGTTTTAAAATTCATTTAAAAGTTTGTTCCCTGTATTCTGCTGGTCAAAACATCATCTCTTAATTAAACAGCAAAAAGATAAAAGGTAAATTAAATGTTTATAGCTCTTTTAGTCTCCCCAATCTCACATGGCTAAGGTACACTTTAAAAAATATTCTTTATTTGTGTTGCTGCAGTGCCTTTGAGCCCCAGCCCTGCACCAGGACCCCAATTGTGCTAGAATATGTATAAACACAGAACAAAAAGATGGTCCCTGCTCCAAACAGATTACAACCTAAGTATAAGACAAGAGACAGCAGGTGGATGCAGACAGACAATGAGGCAATATGGGTCAAATCCATTATCAGTTTTGTCCTGTTACTGTCCTTTTCCCCAATGTACAACTTGGTATACATAATGAGCCATCTCTTTCCCATTTCTGGTCGAAGGAAGGGGCAAAAGTCCCACAGCGCAGCTTGTACAGTGTCTTTTTTTTATTCTGATTATTATTTTTGGTTAATTACATGGACTTGTTGGCAGGATACAGCCTGCTCCTCAGGACAGTCAGTTGCCATGACCATCATCAATGGATTATAAAAGCATTTCATGCACTTCAGCTGAGACCTTGTACTAAGCAGAAAAAGGGAGACTGAAAATGACACACAGACTAATGTAATGTTTGTCTGTCTCAGCATAATGCTCATAGGTGAAAATTCCATCTCTCCCTTATTTGGTTATTACTACAGATTGCAGTACTCAGGACATATAACATTGCACACTGACCACAGATTCCACCTAACTGAAAAGGGGACATTCTATCACAGTTATTCTTTACCCAGGCCAAGTGGTCCTTTAGTGATAGGGCTCATTTATGCCTGTACGGCACTGTCCATGGCAGTGGGCAGCTGCAGAGGTGCCCCAACCTGGAGTCATTGTGTCACTGGTAGGGGCATTGCTCCAGGCACATAGCCATTGTGTTGCCATACTTGCACTGAGTGCATTGGGAGGCCCACTCTGCTGAGCATAGCTATGGCCCCACCCCTTCTGCAAGGGCACTAGCAGAAGCCCTAGACCAAGGGCAGGTCTATGCTACACATTTACATCGGCGCAGCTTCACCAGTGCAGCTGTAGCGTGTTTGATGAAGGGAGCTCTCCCGTTGGCTTAATAACTCCACCTTGGCCAACATAGCACTGTCTACAAGGGAGGTTAAGGTTGGTATAACTACGTCACTCTGGGGTGTGGGTTTTTCACACCCCTGAGCAGCGTAGTTACACTGAAGTAAGTATGTAGTGTAGACCCAGCCCTAGGAAAATCTACGTGCAGGATGGGGGACGCTATCTTGGGAAGCAGTGACTCAAAAAAGTTTTAGGGGTCATGGTGGATAATCAGCTGAACATGAGCTCCCAGTATGACTGTGTGGCCAAAAGGGCTAATGTGATCCTGGGATGCATAAATAGGAGAATCTCGAATAGAAGTAGAGAGAATATTTTACCTCTGTTTTTGCACTGGTGTGATCGCTTCTGGAATACGTGTCCAGTTCTGGAGTCAACAGTTCAAGAGGGATGTTGATAAATTGGAGTATGTTCAGAAAAGAACCATGAGAATGAGTAAAAGATTAGAAAATGTGCCTTATAAGAGACTCAAGGAGCTGAATTTATGTAGCGTAACAAAGAGAAGGTTAAGGGGTGACTTGATTACAGTCTGTAAGTACCTACATTGGGAACATATATTTGATGATGGGCTCTCAAATCTAGCAAAGATCTAACATGATCAAATAGCTGAAAGTTGAAGCTAGACAAGTTCAGACTGGAAATAAGGTGTACATTTTTAACAGTAAGAGTAATTGACCACAAGAACAATTTACCACAGATCACGGTGGATTCTCCATCACTGGCAATGTTTAAATCAAGATATGATGTTTTTCTAAAAGATCTGCTCTAGGAATTATTTTCGGGAAGTTGTATGGCCTGTGTTATATTGCAGGTCAAACTAGAGGCCTTGGAATCTATGAATGTGCACTCAATATTCAGGGATTGCAGCTGTGCCCAACCTTTGCATAGGGTCACATGAGAAAGGGAATCACATCTGTGGTTTCCAAACCCTCTTGTACTCCCACACAGGGCTGGGCACAATTGAGCCCAAAGAATGTGGTAAGATGACAAAGGAAAGGTTTATTATACATTGCTGCTTATCAACTAGTTGGTATTGTTGACTCATAAGCTACGTGGTAGAGCCAGAAATACTGTTTAAAATTCATGTGGTCCTCCAAACTGGAAACGATATTGCCCATAAATATAACGAGAAACCTGGACTTTACTGTAAATGCCTTTCCAGTGATGCAGTTGATATGACACATTGTTACCCATAATATCCAAGTACTATAAGAACCCTGCATTGTGTCTTCCTTACTCGCTGCTCTGGTTTGCAATCTCATTACAGTGAGGTGGGTTCTACTGTTACTTTGACTAGCTGTGATGCAGAAATCCTAGGACACTAAGCATGGATTTTTTGTTATGATCTATCCTATTAATAGGTCGTATTAACACCCATTCTTCTCCTTCTCAGCAAACTCTTCATACTGGCCCAAGCCTTTTGGCTTCCTAACCTGATTTGCAGCAGGATAGCATAAGTGGCAGCCTTATAACTTCAGACAAGCTTAAGTTTCTGCCAGAACAGTTCTCTCTGCCTTAGTTTCCAGGCAGAACTGGAAGATTTTGTTAAAATCTGTCACTTCTTCTACAACAATAATGAAAGTATAATTATTCTGTTTAGCAGCTTGCATTGACAGGTCACCAAACTGACTATTGCAAAGTAAGGACACTGCCAAGTTGAAAGATAGTACAAGGCCTATTGTTTTGGGAGCAAGTGGTAGGAACTTGAAAATGAAATAGTACTGCTTATCAGTAACCATTGTGTCTGGTATTAGAGTTCCAAAGTACTAGACCTGCAGTAAAATCCAAGGTTTCAGAGTAACAGCCGTGTTAGTCTGTATCCGTAAAAAGAAGAACAGGAGTACTTGTGGCACCTTAGAGACTAACAAATTTAGTCTCTAAGGTGCCACAAGTACTCCTGTTCTTCTTTTTAGTAAAATCCAAGAGTCCAAAGGGACTCTAAATGGTGTGTGGCAGACCCAGACCAGTGGGGTACAGGAGTCTGGTAGAGGGCAAATATACTGGTTACTGGATGAGTAGTTTTCTGTTCCCTGAGTGACCAGAGCAGGGGCTGCACTAGAGTAATCAGGAACCTGCTAGAACCAGTTAAGGCAGGCAGGCTAATTAGGACACCTGGAGCCAATTAAGAAGAAGCTGCTGGAATCAATTAAAGCAGGCTAATCAGGGCATCTGGATTTTAAAAGGCGCTCACTTCAGTTTGTGGTGTGAGTGTGAGAAGCTGGGAGCAAAAGGCACAAGGAGCTGAGAGTGAGAGGGTGTGCTGCTGGAGGACTGAGGAGCACAAGTGTTATCAGACACCAGGAGGAAGGTCCTGTGGTGAGCATAAGGAAGGTGTTTGGAGGAGGCCATGGGGAAGTAGCCCAGGGAGTTGTAGCTGTCATGCAGCTGTTACAGGAGGCACTATAGACAGCTGCAGTCCACAGGGCTCTGGGCGGGAACCCGGAGTAGAGGGCGGGCCTGGGTTCCCCCCAAACCTCCCAATTGACCTGGACTGTGGGTTCTTCCAGACGGGAAGGTCTCTGGGCTTTTCCCCAACCCACATGGTGAATCTCTGAGGCAAGAAAATCCGCCAATAAGCGCAGGACCCACCATGATAGAGGAGGAACTTTGTCACAGTGCAATGATGGAGAACCAGGAGTAGATGTCATGAGTGATGCTAGTGCAGCAATAGTCTGGAAAGCAGAGCCTTGCTGACCTATGAGCCATCTTTGAGTTCTGTGATGACCTCCATTAGTGGCACACTGGTACTTTATGGAAGAGGAGCCTGGTCAGAGAGTAATACAGTTATATGTTTCCTAGTGAGTCCACAGCTATGATGATTGTAACTAAACCAGCTCCCATGGCAGGATCCCAATCTCTGAAGTAAACCTCAGCCAGACACTTTCACCACTGCGATGTCTCTCACCCAGTGATGCAAATCAATATCCTCCACCTGCTTGTTTCCAATTTACATATCATGCAGATGCAGCACCAGTTTTCCTTCTAATTCAGCTGTAAACATTGGAACAGATTCTAATTTCCGACCTGTCTGTCTTGTGCTGGTCAGGCACCTGATGCCCAGCTATATGCAAAATACCTATTGAATGCATGAGAGCATCTATCTTCTTCTCTGAAAACGCTCCTAGATTTATACCACTCTTACTAAGGGCTGGTCTACACTATAGGGGGAGATCGATCTATAAGTTATGCAATTTCAGCTACATGAATAACGTAGCTGAAGTTGGCGTATTTAGATCTACTTACTCCAGTGTCTTCAGTGCAGTGTGTGGACGGGAGACGCTCTCCCGTTGATTCCCCTTGTGCTTCTCATTGAGGTGGAGTACCAGAGCCGATGCTAAAGCGATCAGCGGTCGATTTATCACCTCTCTACTAGACATGATAAATCGACCCCTGCTGGATCAGTCACTGCCTGTCGATCCGGCCGGTAGTGTAGACATGCCCCTTTTTGTATTTTCAATCTGTGGATGTAAATAATTGCAGGTGAAAATCGGGTCATGTTCATGTGTAAGCACCTGATTGCACCTATAAATCAAATACTTAGAGGAATAAATAACCAGAATTGCAGCCACAATCATTTATGCAAAAATTGAGGATGCAAAATTGAGAACAGATTCAAGTTGGGTTTAAAATGAGACCCTGAATACCAACCAACTTATAGTAAAAATATCCGGCTTCCTGAAAATCTCCTATTGCTCAATGCAGAGAAGACTCTGGTTGTAGTGGTATTGTTCAGACAATGCACTAGGCCTTCTGCCAAGGGATGAGTGCTGCAGATCGAGACTAATGAAAGAAATATTAATGCAGTATAGCATGTCAATTATCTTGGAAAGGTCTCCAGCAGCCATTTATCACTTAAACTTCACATCTTAAAGCCAGCTACCAAATTGTGTTACATGTTTGAATAGTTCTGCCAAATTTGATCCATAATTAACTTTCATTTGTTGATAATTTGGACATGAATTTTTATTCAAGTTATGCATCTTTGTCAATTTGATGAAAATGGCTCGAATTTTAATGTTGTCTTAGATGAGTGATGTTGTTCTCCCATTTAGAATGAGCCATATCCTCAAATACCTGAGAGGAAAATGTACCAGAGAAGTCAGGGTTTTTTTTATTGTTCACATCGGGTCCATGTGGGCTTTTGTGACCTCAATTGTGACCACTCTCTACAGGTGAGTGATGCACAGGTGAGGTGAACTGTTTGACTTTATAGTATATCTCTATTATCTCATCAGCATGATAGATTTTAGAAGGGTTCATCATTAGGGTAACCAGATTTCCAAAGCAAATTGGGCCAAGTATGAAGGTAGCGTGGGGTATGATTTTGTTGAAGTGTGCACAAATGGATTATTTTGGGTATCTTGGTGGTATGGGAGGGGAGCTTGTGACAGACACAAGAGGAGCACAGAATCATTGGGAGAGCTTATGATAGGAAAGAGAAGGGTGGTAACATGTTAAGCTTGCTGGGGCTTGGAACGAACTAACATAGGAACAAAGGACCCCCACAAACCTCACCACCTTCTGCTCCAAGTGCAAGGCACGCTTCTGTGACCTTTCCTTCTCTAGCATAAATACACAGCAGCATCTATATTTAAAACTAACAAAAAAGGCCCCCCAAACCTTACAAAACAAACCACTCCCTATGCACACATAATTCTCCCCTGGAGGAAGGGATGAGAGAGGATGAACCATACATGACAGATGTTAGTCACATAGTTTAATGCACTACTGGAAGGTGCTTAGATACTGTGGTGATGAGTGCCATGTAGAAACCTGCATAGAATAAACAGACTACAAGTTGGTCCTTGAGGCACATATGTGCTTAGCCAGCCAATCGACCGTTTCACAAGCTCAACTGGCTCCTTCACCTGTGTAGTCAATAGGGGTTTCAAAAAAGGACCAAATACTTGTATGTTGGTAACAATATGTAATGCTCTGAAGATGGGGGAAGACCTGGTGTCCAAGGAGACATGGTTGCCCTATTCATCACAGATAATTTTCATCTCAGATTGTCTTTTCATAATAAATCACATTCAAAATATAGCTGATTAATAATTTCACCTATGTTTACACATCAGATGCAAATGAATTCATGTTTACACAGCAAATGCAAATGAATTCTGCTTGAATATCCCCAGATAGTTTCCTCTACCTTGTCCTGCATTTGATTTAATTTACCATGGATTAAATCCCATCACCATCACCACCACCACACCACTACAGATGGTACACACATGGCCCAGGCATTCCTAAACCCACTTTAGGACTAGATCACTGGGCTTTGAGTCAAGAGGTTTGGGGCTTATTTCCTGTACTTCCACTACTTTATTTTGTGGCAGCAGCAGAGTTATTTGACCCTTGTGCCTCATTTTCCCCACCTTTACAATGGGCAATAGTTAAGAATAAATTCATTGAGTTCAGTGAGACTGTGCCACTGCTTAACGTTGTTATTACTTATGTGTATTGTGGTAGTGCCTGAAGTCCTGGTCCGTGAGTGGGGCTTCTGAGATGCTAGGGGCTGTACAGTCTGTACTAACAAAGTTAGACACTTACTTAAGTACATTGCTGAATCAGGACTTCTGTTACTCGGTGATGATGTTTTAATGCATAAATACCAGTTTGCCTACAGTACCTGGTGTAAACATCCATCGACATTTCTGCATCTGCTCCCAGTTTTACGTTACTTCAAAATGCCAGTGGTTCATTAGTATGGTGCTAAGACAAGCACTACAAGTAATATCTCAATTTGCTTTGTTTGCAACAAGTTGAGTAATTCCCTGACAATGGAGATGTGGAGGATTCTGCTTGTCTGAACAGTACTATAAATAATTCTGCTGTGTACATCCTTTTAAATGTATAACTGAAAGAAACTGTCAAACATGATTTTCATTCCTTAATGTTGTGCCTTCATCAAAACAAATGTACAGTATTGCTCACTATGTGTTATGTTTTATTTCTTTGGGATTATGTATATCTCTGTGGATCTGTTGATATCCTCCAGTTTTTAATTACTTGCTTTTATTTTAGTATCTCATCTGTTTAATGACGGTTAGAAATGCCTTTTTAGAAACTGAAACACAAAATATAATTGTCAACAGAGGACAAATATACAGGTCCTTCATTCACTTTTACATAGGGACATAGGACTGGAAGTGACTTCCTCCTGGGTCATCAAGTCCAGTCCCCCACTATCACAGGCAAGCTCATTATATTGTTATTATAAACTTATAAAGCTCCATCTTAAAACTAGTTGAATTGTTTGCTCCCACTATTCGTATTGGAAGACTGTTTCATAATTTTACTCCTCTGATGGTTAGAAACTGTGATGGGGTAGTCTGCCATAGAGAACAGTAGTGCCTAGTGGTCAGCCAATCATGCCACCTGGCATGGCTCTTTAGGGTTCATAAGGGACCAATAGATATACATAGATTACTAAGGGTCCTGGGAATGAATGTTGCCTGGGGAAGGAATTCTGACACTGTAACTTTAAGGACCTGAAAGCTTGCAGAGAGGGCGGGGCAAGGTGCCCTTCTGACCAATCAACTGGGAAGGAAGTGAGTGAAGGGGACCAGCATAAAAGCTGCCTCCTCCCTCACAGCAAACAGACATGGACAGGGAAGGCAGCCTCCTAAGATGTCCAGCGTGGCAGGCTAAGTGGAGAGGGTGCTCAACTGAACAGAGCTGGCAATAGCCTAGTAGCTGACATTCCAAGGCAAGAGGCCTGAGACACAAACACCAGCTCCAGGAAGAGGCTGAGGGAAAACCCTTGCTTGAAGGCGAAGGAGGACAGATTACCTTGAGGCAAGAAGCCTGAGATACAACTCTGAGCTCCTGAGGGAAGGTTGAGGGGGAACTCCTGTCTGGAGGAGGGAGTTAGCGAATGCTCTAAAAGTGAGAGACGGAGACACTGTTCTCAGTACAAGCCATGCTGCTGGAGAGATGGGCTGGGAGTGGTCTTTGACAAAGCCCCTCCTGAGCTGGTTAAGGGGAACTCTGGAGAACCACAGATCCAGGAAGTGACAGTAGAGTCAGGAGGCAGGGTGAAGTTAGGAACAGCTCAGGGAAGTGGCTAAGGGATTTAAGAAGCAGTCCTTATCCACCCAAAGCAGGGTTGCTGGGCTGGAACCCAGAGGAGAGGGTAGGCCTGATTTCATAGACCAAGAACTGTGAGCCCAGGATGGGGATTGAAGGCTGGGTTTAAAAAGACATTGCAATTTGGGTTTTCTTATTTTTTAGACTTCCGTGTTTTCCCTGAAAGGGGGATGAACTGAGTCGCACCCTGGCCACATACAATGACAAATTGTTGTGGTACAAGAACAACTGAAGGGGGTGCTAGACTGAGAGACCCCATGCAACACTACATCTGGATGGTAGGAGATGATGTTGAGGTGCAACTACAGACACCTTTTATTTCCAGCCTAAATGTATTTTTGGCCAGTTTATACCCATTTGTTCTCATGCCAACATTGTCCTTTAGCTTAAATAGCTCTTCTTTCCTAGTGTATTTGTAGAGAGCAATCATATCCCCTCTCAGTCTTAATTTTGTTAGGCTAAAGAGTCCACGCTCTTAGTATTTTCTGGTAAGATAGGCTCTCCATTCCCCTGATCGTCCTGGTTGCTCTTCTCTGCTGCACTTGTTTCAGTCTGAATTCATTTTTCTTTAACCTGGGTCACCAGGATTGTACACAGTATTCCAGATGAGGTCTTACCAGTGTCTTGTACAATGGCATCAGTACTTCTCTATCTCTACCGGAAATACATCGTCTGATATATCCTAGGATTACACTTGCCTTTTTTGGAGCTGCATCATTGTGGTGGCTCATAATCATCCTGTGATCGATTAATGCATCCAGGTCTTTCTCCTCTTTTGTTGTTTCCAACTGATGACCCCCAGGTTATAGCAAAAATTCTTATTAGACCTTGGACTTTGTACTGGAAAATTTTATCCCACCTCTATCACTCCAGTCCTCAGGGTCATCCAATTCTTCTTGCATAATATTCCGATCCTCCTCTGTATTGACAATGCCTCCCAACTTTGTTTCATCAGCACACTTTATTAACACTCTCCTACTTCTTGTGCCACGGTAATTAATGAAAATATTAAATAAGATCTGTACCAGGACAGATCCTTGAATAACTCCACTAGTAGCCTTCCTCCAGCCCAATAGTTCTCCTTTCAGTGTAACCCATTGTCCTCTCCTCTTTAGCCAGTTCCTTATCCATCTTCCAGTTCTTGTACTAATTCCCATCCTCTCCAGCTTACCTAATAATTTCTCATGTAGTACTGAGTCCAAATGCTTTACTGAAGTCCAGAGTGACTAGCTCTCCTGTGTTTCTCTTGTCTGGAAAAAACAAACAAACAAACAAAAAAGTAGGTCAGGTTAGTCTGACCTACTTATGGTAAACCTATGTAGCATTTATGCCATTTTCCATTTACCTCTGTCATTAATTTATTCTTTCCTTCAAAATTTGTAGTTGCAATGTTTAACAGACTGACAGTGTTTTGTGGGCCAGCACCTTTAGTGGATGGCATCAGAATCCCTGTACTGTGCCAGAGGCACTTGCTAATGGAGGTGCCCCTTCAGCTCAAGTGTGAGTCGAGTTCTATGCTCACTGACACCCGGAGGATTGCAGGAGTGTTTCCTACAGTGATATCTATATTTCACTTTACTGCCTAAGGCATGGTCTTAGTGAGGCTTAATTATTTGTAAGAAGTTTGAGATACTAGCATGAAAGATGCTATAGAAGAAAAAAACCTATGAATTAAGAGGCACTAATTGCAAGGATCTGGCACCCTTTTTCATGATGAGAAGCACCTTATATCATTAAGAGCCCCACTTAAATAATGGGACTACTCACAGAGTAGGTTCTATTCAGTGAGTAAGAATGCCAGGTTTTGGCCCATAGTTAGTACAGAGTACTCTGCTTAGGTTTGTACTTTTTTCCTTTTGTATTAACACTAGGCCAAATTCACCACTGGCTAAAGCAGCTGTGGTACTATAGTCCTCAATGGAACTGTAAATTTAGGTGATTATTTGCTGTATCCTACTGTGGCCATATTGTGTCCCCTCATGCATATTTATGGCTCACATTGCTTTTTTTACTGTCTTTTGTGGTATTGCCTTTTCTCACCAACAGATGGGCTCTTTAAAAAAAGAAAAAGGGGGAAAAAAAAGAAGAGATTTAAATTCCAGTGTAAAGGCCAGCCTAATACTGAGTGACCCAAACAGGTTGACTGCATCTGTTTGAGTAATTGACATCCATCCCCTCCTTTTGTTCTGAGCTTATATATATATAATGTGTGCGTGTCATTTATATACATGTGTCAATTCCGGCTATGCACATGTTCTGTCTTTGCTTATAACCCATCGTGCCTATTTCATGCAGCCTGGCCAAATCTCCTCCCATATGGTGCCAGATGTTAGTTTTAAGACTGAAGTTTTTGCACTGAAAAAAGCAGTACAGTGCACAGCACGAGTGGTGCATGGAAAACGTGGCTGGATTCTGTATTGCTAAAGACATTCCTGTCCCAGATTACACCTGTGTCACACCATTGAATGGAGTGGCTGGAGAACTGAATTCTTCTGTTTCCATGGCCACAGAATGCAAGCAAAGTTGCTGTCAAGCTGCTGCTTTCACACTGTTCCCAAGTGAGGGAAGAGGGTTGTTTGGTCACTAGATCTACGGAGTAGTGAATCCACTAGCTATGCCTCTGTACCCCTTTTACACGACTATGGATGGAATTGCCTCACAACACAGTCTGATAGGAAGTTCTTCTTGCATGGGCTCTCCACAGGACCACAGCATGTCATCCGTTCTCTCTTTTTAGTCTTTGGGGCCTTCTATACTTGCAGGGAATGGAGAGGGACAGAGTTTTAACCTGGGCATTGATACATCCTTGTTCATTTAGTAGACCTGATTCTGCTCTCACACTAGTCTAAATCAGGAATAACTCATGGTAGTACATGCATGTAAAATTTGTAGTTAAGAAGTTCAAAACAGTCTAGGGGATTTAGCCAAATGTCACATTGAAGTTTAAAGAGAAATGTGTGGCTAAATCCCCTGGACTGCTTTGAAAATCTCTCAGCATGAGAGCAAATCAGACTCAATTAGTATTGTAGCTTGTTGTAACCAGCAGTCCATGTCCGGTAATCCTAAATTTAGATTTAAATTAGATAGTCTGGGCCCAGCTACTATACTTGTGAAACTCCACCAAGGTTAGTCTGAACGTAAACAAAGCACGATTTGTCTCACTGTTTAAAAAAAAAAAATCTAAGGAAGTATTTCAAAAAAACAATTTCTTTATAAGGCTTTACTACTACACTCCTGAGATTGACCTTTTTACAATATTTCTTATTTTAGGGGAGAAAATCAAGCCACAAAGACTCTCTCCATTATATTATCGGCAATGGCAGCAGGGCACTTGCTGTTCTGAAGAGAGCTCACCAAAATTTGTTGTCTAACCATTTTTTGACCTAAACCAAAAAATTTAGCAGAAAATTGTGTTGTACTGACTTTCATAAAAAATCTCTAGCCCCATTGTGGTAAATGTTCTGCACATCCCTCTCCGGCATGCAAATTAGGCAAAATTCTTTGAAAGGCTTTTTAAAAGTCCTATATTTAAGATTTTACTCTGTTAGCACTTTAAAATGTTGACTGGCTGCAACAAGAGGTAAAAGAGCATCACTTAAATGGATCACTATATTACAGTCTACAACAGAAACTGTTACACAGTCATCTCTCTGAGTAGATGCCCATATAATTACCTTGCAGAATTCACTGTTGCGGGATATTACTAAAGTAAATAATGTAATTTTTAAGGATTACGCATTTACAGAATTCATTCTGTAGTGTCACTATCAGACCTCAGGCTTCAGGGCATCAGATGGCCTCTGAAAGGGAATTAGGAAGAGATACTTTCCATGGTACAATATTTTATTGCACAATACTATGCATTATGGGAAGTTTGCCTTTTCCTTTGGAGCATCTGGCATTGGCCTCTCAGGCTGTGCCTATACTTAGAGCTAAGGGTGATTCATAGCTCAAGAAAACATCGAGCTTGTGTGCTAAAAACAGTAGTCGGACAACATGGTCTGGGTGTGTTTGAACTCGGGAGGGTTAGCCCTTGCTGCCACTCACTGCTGCCCATGTTACCATGGCTACACTACTATTATTAGAGCACTAGTTTGGTGAAAGCTAGTGCGAGTATGTCCTGTTGAGCTGGGCATCGCACCATTAGCTCCAAGTATAGCTGAAGCGCCAGACAGACTACCAGGTTAGACGAACCATTAAGTATTTCCAGTAAGACTGGCTCAAGGTATTTACCAAAGACCAGGCATGATAGTGATAAGAATATATCAAATTTTGGATGAATTTGGGAATTGTAGTCCAATTTTTTATGCTGAACAGCTTGAACAGTATAACTATTAGCTTGGAGGACAGATGGATTTTAAACAGCTTCTTCTGAGTCACCAATGCCAAATAGTTGATAAGAAATAATGTATTATAAATGCCTCCTTTTAAAAATTGGTAACTTGATATAGAAAAAGGAGCAGCTGTAATAGAATACATTCTCCTTTGGATGTACATGCATAGCAACTAATGGGAGTTATCCTGGTGCATCAAGATAGACTGTATAACTGATGATATTCATGTAACTGATGATCCTGTAACACTGGCTGAGTCTATGGGGGAAGAAAGACTCTGAATAGCTAATTTCAATTTTGCAAAAAATTTTTCCTAACTGCCTGTCTTAACCCTTCATATTAAGACAGGCTTAAAAAGAAGTCCTGAAGTTCTTTGACCTAATGAACATATGCATGGGGAGGGGAGAACATAAGATGCTGAAGTAAAATTTCTGATTTTAAAAGAAGATCAGGAATTTGCATTTTGCTGTATAGTCAGCACTTACAGAAGCATGACAGTATCTTCACAGTTTAACCAATTACCTTTTACGGCTTTCAAAGATCTGAAAAATGCAGACACCATCAGGTGCTGTAGGAATGTAGAAGATGGTTTACAAAAATATTCCACATGTTAAGGAAACAGTGTTAGTTTCAGAATCAGTTCTTTGAAAGGCTTTTTAAAAGTCCTATATTTAAGAATTTACTCTGTTAGCACTTTAAAATGTTGACTGTCTGCAACAAGAGGTAAAAGAGCATCACTTAAATGGATCACTATATTACAGTCTACAACAGAGACTGTTACACAGTCATCTCTCTGAATAGATGCCCATATAATTACCTCTCCTTCTCCTCATTATATTAAAATTCACTCAGGTTTGAAGAAATTGTGCCTACTGTAATAGCACTAGTACAGATAAAATAAATTCTGATGGAAGAACTTTCTATTAAAATGCACTAAATCTTTAAATGTAAAATGTCAATCTCCCATTGATCAGTAATGTACATTGGCCAAATGCATGAATGGCATAAAAAACTGGTTTTGGAGGCAATTACTACTCTCTGTGTAAGTCAGCAAAATAGTGTTTAAAGGATAATTAGCTTGAGGTTTTGGATCCTGATTCAAAAAGGCACTAAAGCACATGCTTAAGCTGGTACGTAACTGCTTTGCTGAATCTAGGCCTCTGTGCTGAAAGTGCAGGGTCGTTCCCTGCGGATACTCCACGGTTGGATTGTTTATAAAATGAAGACTACAGGAATTTAAACTTCTGGGCAGCTCAGATGCATGGGCTTAGCTTCCCCTGTCAAGGAAACATGTAGCACACTGGCTAAGTGTGTGTTAACTTGTCTCCCTCTAATACCATAGACAGGGTGAGCCTTCTATGAAGTCCAGTTAATGGAGCTGCTCTTTTTGCACACTAAAGGCCTGTACGTGTAATACAATAGGTTGTGACTTCTGTTCCCAGGAAGTACTTGTTTGGGGCAGAGTGGGAAAGGGGCACCTTATATTTGTGAAAAGCAACAGAGGGTCCTGTGGCACCTTTAAGACTAACAGAAGTATTGGGAGCATAAGCTTTCGTGGGTAAGAACCTCATTGCATCTGAAGAGGTGAGGTTCTTAACCACGAAAGCTTATGCTCCCAATACTTCTGTTAGTCTTAAAGGTGCCACAGGGACCCTCTGTTGCTTTTTACAGGTTCAGACTAACACGGCTACCCCTCTGATACTTATATTTGTGATGAGTGTGTGTAAGTCAGCTTTTAGCCTTTGAAAATCCACCCCACAGTGACAAACAAAACTCCATGCTTGTTTCAATATACCCTGTGAACTTATTGGGGCCGCTTTGCTTGGCTTTTTTTTATTTATTTTTTTATTTTATTTTAAGTTTATGGTACTTTTGGATTAGAGATTTTACAGTGAAAATATCTTGTCACAAGGCTGTCTTTTGTCTTGATCAGCAGCATTCAGTAAGAGTGAATCAAGAAGTTATTTGGGCATTAGTTTCTATTGTGTTTTTTAATAATTCATGATTATCTTCTTTCTACTTCATAATGGGTTACCACCTCAGAGTCCTAATAGCTCTGTTGCAATAGCAGGATGGACCCAATAGAGAGATCTTTCTTGACTGAAAATAAATGGTGACTCCATTCTCTCTCATAAAAAGAGGCATATTTGTCAAGTTCATTTTGTTAGAGATTAATCCAAGCTCGTTGTCTGGATCTTGGATTTTGATTTTGTCCCATTATTGTGCTTTGTTAAAATGGAGCTTTTAAGAAAGAGCTAAGACCATATGTTAGGTAGGGTCGAGTGCTAGGCAGCAGTACACAGCCCTAGAGCCCATCTGAGCTATTCATAGGCTTCATTCCTTCACATGCTGACCAGACTATGCTTGTACCATCCCACAATATAATTGAACATGCTCCTTCCTGCAGCTGCAGGGTCTGAGCAAGTCTCTCCTTGCAACTGCTTCTCCTGGTAGCTGGGGGCTCCTGACGCAGGGCAACTAGAACCAAACCCGCAGGAGGGATGGTCTCTCCTGTGCACCCAGTGCTCCCTCTACTGGGCCCAGGCATCATGGAGGAATGGGAGAAAGCAGCTTGACACAGGCTGGGTCTACACTGCAATTAAACACCCGCGGTTGGCCTGTGTCAGCTGACTCTGGCCCGGGCTCCGGGGCTGTAAAATTGCAGTGTAGACATTCGGCCTCAGCCTGCAGCTTGAGCTCTAGGTCCCTGTGAGGGGGAGAGTCCCAGAGCCAAGGCTCCAGCCTGAGCCCGAATGTTTATGTAATCCATGCCTGCTTGGTGTGGTGCTCTGTCCCCATCTAGTGGCACCTAGACCATATAGAGATTGATGAGTCTGCTAGAGCCTGAGCTAAGAGCCATGTGGCTTTTAGCTCATGCAATAGAAGCTCATACGCTAAACTTCAGAGGTCCCAGGTTCAATCCTGCCTGTGGATGACTGGGGTCTGTCGGTGTTGCATTTACACCAGTTTTACAGCCCTGCAGCCTTAGCCCAAGTCAGCCGACACAGGCCAGCTGCGGGTGTTTAATTGCAGTGTAGACATGCCTTCATGCAGAGTCGCGAGAAGCAGAGATGGGACAGGGACAAGAGCCCTAGGATGGGGTGAGGAATAGGACCAGAGAGAGGCAGACAGGAGCTGTGGAGAGAGTGAGGGGAGAATAAGAACTGGGGTAACCTTAATTCTGGCATTTCTTAACTCTTAAGTGCTTGACTTAATAACCTTAGTATTCTTTGAATGTAGTTTATCATTTATATCATAGTCGCACCTTGGAGCTCCAGTCAAGATCACAGTCCCATTCTATTCCATGCTGCACACACACAATGAGCTTACAATCTAAATTAACAAGACAAAATGAAGGAAAGGGGGTGGGGAGGAAGTACTGTTATCCCCATTTTACACATAACTCAAGTGTTTGATACTGTCCAACATGACCGTCTTTGGAGGATACTGGCAGATGTCGGGATTCCAAAGCATTTAATTGAACTAATGCCAAGTCTCTTTTCTCCAACACCAAAACTCTGGTGTGAACTGCAGCACGCAACAGTATGTGGCTTTCCACTGGGCACATGTGAGACAAGGGTGTATTCTGTCCCCAACCCTTCTCAACATGTTTGCAGATGTTGTTATGAGACAAGCCCAGGAAGGTTTAGACAAAATGGAAGGAGCTGGGATTTCCATTGGTGGACACCACTTAGCTGACCTCGAATACGCTGTTGGCATGACACCCTTTGCTCAACCAACGAAGCAATGCAGTGAATGTTGGAGTCTGTAAAAATAGTCAGTGAGGAATGTAGAATATCCCTGAATATGGCAAAAACTAAATGCATGTACAATGAACTGACTAACAAAAACAAGAGGCAAGTAGACATCATGATTAACAGTCAAGTTGTAGAGGCAGCAGATGAATTCAATTATCTGGGATTGTGCAACTCGAACTAAGGAGGCTTTTGAAGGAAATCAGAACTCTAGGAACGGCACGCTCAGCGATGGCCTCCCTTAAGAAAGCTTGGAAAAACTGTGGCTTCTTGAAGTGTACAAAGGTTCAATTGGTGAAAAGCTTAATTTTTTCCATACGGACTTATGGATGTGAATCGTGGGAAATTAGTGCTGCTGAGAAGAAAGACTTTGAGATGTGGTGCTTGCAAAAGACACTTATGTATTTCCAGGACAGAAAAGAACGCAAATCTTATGTTAGAAATATTATTAGAGAGACGCAGACCCTAGTGTCAGAAATCAACAGGCACAAATATTTGTACTTTGCTCATATCAGGTGTAGAAATTGAGAAAGTTATCATGGAAGGAAAGATGGAAGGTCGTTATAGTAGGGGATGACCAGCAAAGAGATGGCAGATCACTTGGTGGTCAGCTGCTAATAACTCAAAGCTAGTAATGGATTGAGAAAGGCTTTTGAAAATTCTGTTATGATGTCAGCAATATTCAGATGTGAATAAATTGATTTTTACTTACACTTGTGGAACTGAAACTCAGAGAAAGGGACTTGCCAAAGATGACAGTGGGCATCTGTGGCAGAGCTAGGAATTGAACCCAGATATCTCATGTGCTAAGGTAGCATCTTAACCAAAAAGTCAACTCTTCTTCTCTTCTTAACCCTCACATGGCGCAGCCCAGCCTTACCTCTACCCACCATCTGCACAGCCTCCTGGAATCCTGGCTGCACCTCCTAACTTGCACAACTGAATGGCACCAGTTCTGCTGCCAGGGAATCTTCCAGAGCTATTGGGTGAAGCTTTATCCCTAAATGTTTGTCCTCTGATGGAACCAATGCATGCTGTCAGGTGTGATAGATTTCAAGCTAGATCAACTGTTTTTTGAGGGGGGTGATATGCAGAAGATTAAGGTCTTTTAAGCAGTCAAAATTTAAATCTTAAAATACCAATTGTATGGCTGACCGGAAAAGAAAATGTGGGGAGAAAAAAAAAAAAAAAAGCTTGTAAACATGATGATTAAGTGGATCCTATTCGGAGTAAATTATAGCATTCTTGAATGAAAGCTTTCTCTTTAACAGAGAAATCATTAAATGTTAAACTCACACTATTATTTGCATTTCACTGGAAAGACTCGCATGTGCAGAAATATCCATTTTAATTAGTGCTTGAAAAGAAGTCTCTCATACAGAGCCGTGCCTGGTAGGTATTTTTATACTCAGTGAACTCATTTTATATTATGATGATTTCCTCTAATTTTTAATTAACATGTCTAAGTTAGACTTGAGGAAAATGATCAGTGTTTCATTAACTGGCTCACACTTGGAGATCTATGCAAACCTAATTGATATGGTTGCTACAGGGTACTTTGTCAAGATGAGCCATTCTGCCATTACCTTTCTTTCCCTTTCCTTTCATTCATATAAATGTGAATAAGAGGCAAACTGCAGTATCTTATTTTTTTAGACTCTGAAGTGACAGGACATTAATATATTACTACTAATAATAGGTTACATTTCTATATAGCTTTTCATTCAAAAGGACCCAAAGCACACTTGACTATGCATATAGATAACTCATCTATCACTAATGTTCAGTGGCTATTCCACACAGACACAGAACACTACACAACAACGCTTAGGAGGGGAAGTGAAAGAGTTTCTCACTGTCACTCTGCACAAAAATTGCATAGGCTAAAATGTAAGCATTCAGTTAGAATATGCCATCTAGACCATACCAAACCCACTCCCCACTCACCTCCTAATTTACAATATTGTTATGATCACAAGTGGTCAGAACATTAGTTCTACACTTGTGATCATAACAATATTGTACAGCAGAACCTCAAAGATACCAACAACCCTAACCCTAACTCTAACTCTGTGGAACCGGAAGTCCTCAATCAGGCAGCAGTGCAGCCCTCCCCCCACAAAAGGCAAATACTGGACTGCCTCGGGGCTTTAGCCCTGGGGCTCATGGCTTCAGCCACAGGGGGTTGGGGCTGCATGCATGGGGGAGGGGAGGTCAGGGCTCCAGGCGGGTCGGGGGGCTCGGGGCTTTAGAACCTCGGGAGCACCAGGCCTCAGGGCTTTACACCAGGGGGGAGTGCTGGGACCCCGTGACTCCATTCCTGGCCTCCGGGCTTTAGCTACAAGGGGAGTGCCAGTTTCAACCCCAGCACCGCCCCCCACAGCTAAAGTCCAAAGCCCTGGAAAACCCCCATCCCCAGAAGCTGGGAGTGAAGCCGAAGGGGAGCCCTGAGCCCTGGTGCCCACCATGGGGCTGAAGCCCTGATCCCCAGCATCCCCCATGAGGCTGAAACTGGAAGCAGAGCCGTGGGGCTGAAGCCCCAATTCCCAGTGCTCCCCTCCCCCCCCGGTCTAAAGCACTGAGTCCCTGGTGTTTCCGTGGGGCAGAAGCCCTGAGCCCCCTGCCAGGAGCTCTGGCACCATGAGGGTCAGATGCCCCGACTCCCCCTCCCTCGCTTGGAGCCCTGACAATCCTCCATGTGGCTGAAGTTATGGACTTCAGAGTTACGGAACACATCAGCATTATGGACAACCTCCATTCCTAAGGGGTCTGTAACTCTGTGGTTCTACTGTATATCTGAAAATTGGATCGTATAGCTGAAAGATGACACCATGCTGGGAAAATGGGTTCAGGTGTTTGAAGGCAGTGTCCCTACTGGATGGAACACTGGACTGGGACTCAAGAGACCCAGCTCTGCCACTGACCTCCTGGGTGATCTCAGGCAAGTCACTTCACTTCTCTGTGCCTCCATGTCCCCATCTATAAAATGGGGATAATGACACTGATTTTTGTAAAGCGTTTTGAGATCTACTATGAGAAGTGATCTATAAAACTGAGGAATTGCTATTATTTTAATAAATGGATACATTCATAATGGCTAAGTGGGTGGGGGGATTAAGCTCTTCCATTAGGGTTTTTTAAATCCATAAACTGTGGTAAATGGGTGCAGTTTTGAAGATACTATATATATATATATATATATAAACATGATGAAAATTGAACCCAACAGTACTCTATATGCAAAGTATGTATATTGTCATGAAAGTGAATTAGATATTGTAGAGTCAATGATTGGAAGCAAAGGGTGGTTATACTGGAGATGCTGTCCTCTCTGGACTCATCATACTGCAGTGAAAACCAGGATCTCTATTGTTTGCTTATAATGTAAAAAAATCCAAGACATTGCAATAGCTGTAGTGTTGATAATGTTACAGATGTTGCAAATATGGTTTTATAAGCCATTATTAAAGGATAGTACAATTGTTGATGTTTCTTTACATTTCACTTATAAAATATTTTGTGGCTACATTCTTTTGTGGTGTGGTGTAAAAAGTCAAAACTAAGCATTTTTTAATTCAAAATATCATGCTGGCTTCCTGAAGGCTAAACCTAGGAGCAACCGTAGGGATTTTGTACAAAATATGATGAAATAATGTAGGAATAACCTTGGCCCTCTGGTACATAGTAAGAATAATAAGAAGTTACATTTCTTTAAAGCATCTTTCATCTTGAAAGATCCCGAAGTATTTTATGGTCCTTTCATATATATATATCACTCAACCAGCACTGAAATGGAGCCACTGGTGGGAAGCAAGCCCACCAGGAAGCAAAATGTTAATTTCCTCAAACCCTGTCATCCTCTTGCTTTAGTTGGTTTCAGGAGAGAAACCTATTTTATCTGCAGGTTCACTTAACACCTTTGTTTGTTTCCTTGACACGTATGGATTCACTGTGGATTTAGACATAGAACAGATGAATTTATTTAGGTGATGTGATCATTATTTGCTAGAAGGACTTTAATACAGCATCATAAAGCACAGCAATAGAATTAAGGTTGCATTATCAATTCCTTTAGAAAGATCTTCTTTCATGGATTTGGAATTTGGTTTTAAAATCTTGGGATAAGAGAACTCTAGCCAGAAACAGTTTTTTTTTTAATAACTTTTTAGTGCTGTTTTTCTTTTACTTAAAATACGATTTTTTTAAGCAGCATAAAGGTGGTTCTTTTGAAACATGCTGTCCTAGAGTCCCACTAATCCCTCTACATTTTCCCCTTTATTTTGCTTCAAGACCTCACATGATAACAGAATTGCCCTTCCAGATGAGTCGGATGAGATACTCTCCGTGATCTGTCAATGGGAAATAGTCAGCGGAGTCACTGCAGAGCAATATGGTGACTAATAATTAAAGATCCAGAGGAGTGGATCTATTATATTGCGTGTGTATGAATAGACCCTTCTTACAAAAATTAATGGTGGTATTTGAAAGCTTTAATTTTAGATAGTCACAATCAAATTTTATTCTAACACCTTGCTATTACTCATGGTATTTAAACCGTTTAATAAAACAATGAACTGGATATGCAATTAGTAAATGTGGCAGTTTTTGTGCATATCAGTAAGTTGCACACAGCCCTGGATGGATCTTTAATGTCTGTTACACTGGGGACAGGGAACATAGAACGCAATAACGTGGCTACAACCAAATACCATGATATATTAAAGTTCCTTCTAGTCAGTGACTGGAACTGGAGAGTCAGTGCTCCCAATGGTATTAACAGAAAGGAATTCTATGGCCAGAATAAAAAACCTAAACAGCTTGATTCATTGACAACAATTGGAGTTGGATCAGTCCCAAAGAACTGAACTATAGTTTGGGACTTGATTTTATCTTCCCTGGCTGATGCATCTGCGCACTAGCTTAGACTAGCTCTTATAATATCTTGTTCATGGAGAGTTTCCATTGCTCACATGAAATTCTGAAGGCTCCCATATTTTTTCCCATTATAAACCTTTGGCTGCCTTTAGCTCCCATGTTGCAAACATTCTTTATTTCACCCGGGAATGGACTGCAGCCTCCCCTTGAAGCCTCTCATTTTCATGACTTAGTTGGTCAGAATGATTGTTGATGAATGGCATGGGTTGCCCCTTCTTCCCTAGGGATAGAACATTCTAGATAGCATTTGTCATACTTTTAACGATTTAAGGGGAAAAAGCTGTCATTTGAGTTAAATTGCTGTCTGCAGAGACTAAAAAGACCTTTCACCCTCTCTGGGCCCAGGGCGGCCTTTAATAAGTAGGAAACATGATTTCTTTCTCTGGTAAATGCAGAATCAGTGTCTTTTAAATTGAATGGATTTCTGCAGATAGAGGATGGATCTCTGAACTGAGCAGCCTGTAAATACAGACCTGAAATCATGTTTATATGTGTTGAATTCTAAATACCTCCTGGTCTTACACTCACATTAAAACCCCTCTTACTGCTTTAAGAGTGCTCTTTCATTCAGGAGATACCAGTTCTCTTATTTCTATAAAATTCAAAGCTAGTCTGTGTTAAGTAACTAAGCTTGTTCTTCCACACGGTATTCTCTCCTTTCAAATCTTCAAAGGAAAGCTTCAGTCATTTTGATGTATATGCTCCTGTAGTAATCATAAAGGCATTTTTGCTACATGTGTAGAACTGTTTGAAAACCAGATTAAAGCAGAGCTGAGTTAGAACAGTTATTTCACCATTTGTGAGGTTGGTGTGCCCAGGGGAGACTCCATTCATTTCCTAAGGGGAGGGAGGAGGTGGTTCAAGAAATCTCAGGGGAAATTGGGAAGAAAGAAGGGGAGAAAAAGCATGTGTGTTCCATTACGTGTACAGGACAGGGCTAAACCATCAATAGGTGCCGATTATTCTTAATTTGTTGTGTCTGAAGAACCATCTGAAGAAAACTCCAGCAAGCTGCCTTGTGTGGAGGAATAAATTAGAGTTACCATATTTTGAGTGTCCAAAAAGAGGACACTCCACGGGGCCCCGCCCATGCCCCTGCCCCAACTCCACCCCTTCCCCAAAGTCCCCGCCCCAACTCCGCCCCCTCCCCTGCTTCCCGCGAACATTTGATTCGCGGGAAGCCTGAAGCAGGCAGCAGGTAAGCTGGGGGGGGGTGGGGGAAGGAGGCGCGGCCCAGTCTGCCCCCCCCCCCAACTGAGCGGCTCCCTCCGGCGGATGGCCCCGGCCCCAGCGTCTCCAGCCTGGCTCGGTTCCTGGGGTGCCGGCCCCGGGCCAGCCCCCGGCCGAGCACCCCCAGCCCCCGGCCGAGAACCCCCGGCCCAGCACGCCCAGCCCCCCCAGCCCAGCACCGCCGGCCCCCGGCCCCGCACCCCGGCCCGGCCCTGCCGGCTCCGCACCGCCGGGCCTGGCCCACGGCCGAGCACCCCTGGCCCAGCACCGCCGGCCCCAGCCCAGCACCCAGCAGCGCCGGCCGCTCCCTATTTTCCCGGACATGTTCGGCTTTTTGGGATTTCCCCCCGGACGGGGATTTGATGCCCCAAAATCCGGACGTATGGTAACCCTAAATAAATGCACTATTTTTTCCCAATATTTTTCCAGCAAAGAACTTGTGTCCCCTTTCTTAGTCCTCGGTCTCAGAAAATACTGACTGATCTCAGCCCTCTTTCTGTGCTAAGGAGAGGAATGCAGAGTTTGAGAAACTCTGAATTAGAACAATATCTCTTTGGGTTGGTTTATAGAACTTATATATTACTTTGCATGTAACTTTTTTTTTTCATAGATTCATAGATTATAGGACTGGAAGGGACCTCGAGAGGTCATCGAGTCCAGTCCCCTGCCCGCATGGCAGGACCAAATACTGTCTAGACCATCCCTGAAAGACATTTATCTAACCTACTCTTAAATATCTCCAGAGACGGAGATTCCACAACCTCCCTAGGCAATTTGTTCCAGTGTTTAACCACCCTGACAGTTAGGAACTTTTTCCTAATGTCCAACCTAGACCTCCCTTGCTGCAGTTTAAACCCATTGTTTCTGGTTCTATCCTTAGAGGCTAAGGTGAACAAGTTCTCTCCCTCCTCCTTATGACACCCTTTTAGATACCTGAAAACTGCTATCATGTCCCCTCTCAGTCTTCTCTTTTCCAAACTAAACAAACCCAGTTCTTTCAGCCTTCCTTCATAGGTCATGTTCTCAAGACCTTTAATCATTCTTGTTGCTCTTCTTTGGACCCTTTCCAATTTCTCCACATCTTTTTTAAAATGCAGCGCCCAGAACTGGACACAATACTCCAGCTGAGGCCTAACCAGAGCAGAGTAGAGCGGAAGAATGACTTCTCGTGTCTTGCTCACAACACACCTGTTAATGCATCCCAGAATCATGTTTGCTTTTTTTGCAACAGCATCACACTGACTCATATTTAGCTTGTGGTCCACTATAACCCTAGATCCCTTTCTGCCGTACTCCTTCCTAGACAGCCTTTTCCCATTCTGTATGTGTGAAATTGATTTTTCCTTCCTAAGTGGAGCACTTTGCATTTGTCTTTGTTAAACTTCATCCTGTTTAACTCAGCCCATTTCTCCAATTTGTCCAGATCATTTTGAATTATGACCCTGTCCTCCAAAGTAGTTGCAATCCCTCCCAGTTTGGTATCATCCGCAAACTTAATAAGCGTACTTTCTATGCCAATATCTAAGTCGTTGATGAAGATATTGAACTTACTTAACTCTTCAAATGTAGGTCACTAAAATTTGACTCTTTGATATTATATGTAGGTTAGCTAAATAAGGAGCCTGATTATGTTCAGAGATGTTTACTGGTGCTTGGATATGGATTCAAGTGTCTAACTCAGGCACCTATGTTTGAAAATCTTGGCCTAAATGACTTGTCTGTCCCAGGCTGCATGAAAGAGCTGAGAATGGAAACCAGGACACAACATGACTTTGTCTTGGGATTCAGTTACTAACTACTAGACCATCCATCTTGCCTTAAAGTGGCTAGATATTTTAGCTAACTAGTTGTGTCCATTCTGGATGCCTCTTCCTCTAAGACCTTGATTCTGCTTTTCAACACCGTGATGTGCATTGCCACCTATCATGTGAAATCAGCTGTAAAATTTGTAGCAGCGTCACAAGATTTACAAGATTTGTATTGATGCACCCTTAATTTTAGGAGACAGGAGTGCAGCCCTAAAGATAGATATACTTGAATTTTCAATCATAATGAGCAAAGAACATATTTCTCTTGAAGTGTTGAGGCTAAAGAAGTTGGACATTATTCTAGGCATGTGATTTTTTTTTTTATATATATATGTAGTCTTGACAGAACTTTTGCAAAATATAATATTTTAGTTTTGGTGTGGATGAAATTTTCTTGTTTAGATTCACGTATGTGGAGCTGAGATAATTTTTAGTGGTCTATCTCCATCCATCTTCTCCAGTTTGTAGTTACAACAGTCCCGTATCTAGCAATGAATATTTGTTGAGTAGACTGACCTTCTACCTTTAGTAGGTCTATCTTCAGGGTGCAACAACGTGTATCATTAAATTGAATTAGTTCTCACCTGGTTTCTGTAGGGTACGCTTAGAGGTCCCTTATGAACTGCAATGTCATTAAGTCACAAACTGTAAAGTTCTGTGTTTATTTTAAAAATATAGCATTGGTTGCATTTGTTGCATGTAAGACACATCAAATCTTGGAGACCTTTGGGGATTTTTGGTGTTGTCAGCAATGATTTCTTTTTGCTTTTAAAGAACTTTTTCAGGGTCAGATTCACTTTTAACCTCTTCAGATTTCCTGCATCTTCCAGGCTGTTAGTTGTGGCTTTGTTTAGGTTCCCATTAACTTCAATAGACTTTGGATCAGACTCAAAATAAATGCTTGGGGAGGTGGGAGTATTTAATAGTAATAATCATGTAATTAAATTGCATTTATGCTTCTTGGGCCACTTCACCTGTCCTATGTCCACTCATCTATCTCTGGCAGGACTACAGCTACTACTCCAAACCTTTGGCTGTTTGGAGCTGCTCACTTTTGTTGTTGTTGTTTTTGTAGCAAGTTGATTTAAAACAAAAAACATTTCTTGTCTCCCCCCCCCACTCACCTCTGAACCCCGCCCCAAAATTAAATTGACTTGAGGCCAAGGATGAGTCATGTTTCATCCTGCACCAGTGACATGTATTAAGGTGCCATACCTCATAAACACTGTAGGATTAAAACTTGGTGGGCATAGTGCTGCATAAATCAGGAATAACTCCATTAAAGTCAGTGGTGTAGAACTGAAGTGAGAATAGAATTGGGCCTGGGAGGTTTGTGCTCTTTGAAAAGGAGAGTGCTAGCTTCTCAGTGGGGGACATAGTTTTCTTCTACTCCTGGCAGAGCCTGAAAGATCAGAATTCTAAACTTGCTCTACCTGCCACTGACCTCTTGTGTTACCCTGGGCAAGTTGCTTAGTCTCTTTGGGTATACCTACACTGCAGTTAGTCACTCATGGCTGGCCTGTTCCAGCTGACTTGGGCTCGCAGGGCTCAGGTTAAGGGGCTGTTTAATTGCTGCATAGATGTTCTGGCTTCATCTGCACTCCAAGCTCTTGGACCCTCCCACCTTGCAGGGTCTTAGAGCTCAGGCTTCAGACAGAACCTGAACATCTACACCACAATTAAACAGCCCCTTAGCCTGAGCCCTGTGGGTCTAAGTCAGGGCCGTCTCCAGGCACCAGCGCAGCAAGCAGGTGCTTGGGGCAGCCAATGGAAAGGGGGCAATTCGGTGGCGGGTCCCTCAGTCCCTCTCAGAGGGAAGGACCTGCTGCCGATTTACCGCCGAAGAATGAAGCTGCGGCTTCTCCCTCCTCCCGCCCCGGCCGCTTGGGGTGGCAAAAACGCAGGAGCCGGCCCTGGTCTGAGTCAGCTGGCACAGGCCAGCCGTGGGTGTCTAATTGCAGTGTAGACATACCCTTTGTGCCTCCATTACCATTTGTAAAATGGGGTTAATAGCACTGCTCTACTTCACAGGGTTGTTAAGGAGGAATACATTAAAGATTGAGATATGCTCGGATTCTGTGATAATGGGCCATATATGTATCAGAACTATTCTAGAACATTTGTTTCCAGGGGGTTATAAGTTAGTTTTAATTTTTCTCTTTTGCTGTGCTCTATGGTATTAGACCAGCACAATAACCTTTACAGACAAAGGGATGAAAATGAATAGTCTCAATAACATTTGTAAAAGCTCTCTAAAATATTTCTAAACTAATTTTGGGCACTTTTGGGAAGAGATCAAGTATGTAAAATTTCAGGTCCGAGGGGAATAGCTCCATTAAGAGGCTTCTCTGAAACTGCATTGCAGTCTTAATGATCCTGGCAAATGCTGAACTACAAGAGACTGCCTCCAAAGAGTTTTGTTGCAATCTTAATTCTTTATTATAGTGAAATATGTATATGATTTAATCAAGACCTGGCATCCTTTTCTGCTTGTATCTCCTTGATCTGGAGGTCAGTTTGAAAAATGCATTGGAGCTTTACAATTAGAACTTGTGAGTATCTTGAAACTTGGCTTTAAGATAGCCAATTGCACTAAAATTCTGAAAAGTGGCTGAGGTAGAATGTAGTCTCTGTGTGACAGAATATGGTTGGTAGCTATCCAAACTACGTAGCAGCTCAGTGAATATGGGCATATCTCCTATCAGATATGGTGTGATTCCACTTAATTATGGTGGCTCTGGACTGTTAAAGTAAGTGACACTTAGGACAGAGTGGGATGAGGTTAAGTATGAGGGAAGACTGGAGGCAGCCAAAAATCTCTGTACTCTCAGATTAGAAAACTTCAGGTTTGGCTTTGAATGTAGAGACCTCTCCAGCGCTCCCTAGGACCTTTCCAATGTTTTTTCTGAGGTATTTGGCTGCTAACCAGTTTTTGCAAATGCTCCCAAGCCCTTTCTAATACTCTTCTGGCCCATTTGCATGCTCCCTCAGCCCTCCTACACCCTTTCCAATAATGTAGATACTTGATTTCAGCTGCTTCAGAAATAATGCAGAAAGTTACGTTGCACCTCCCAAAGGGGCTGGTGCTGATCTCTTCTGCCAGTTAAGCTCCATTAACTTCACTGGAGTTAGTCCTAATTTGTCTTGCCGTAAGCAAGATCAGAGTGGCCCAAAGTGGATAGAGACTCCCAGAAGCTGAGCCCTAGCATATCCTTTCACATGCCTGCACAGGAGCAGAGTATCAGCACTCCTGCAGAAATGAAACCAATTTTTTTAAACCAAGGAAGTATTATGGAACGGTGAAGGAAATGGAAGATTAAAATGAAATAAAGAAAGTAGGAGACGGCAAGGAGAAAGGAGGAGGAAAGAGGAAAATTCAACTCAGACCATTTCTGTAGTGTTCAGTTATTTGGGTAGGCATTCCCCAAGGTTTTGCTTTCCAGACCAGACTTCCAGACCAGTATCCTAGTTGGTCTATCTAATACATTTATATGGCTCCCATTGCCATAGAATCTGAGCACCTCACAGTGTCTCGTGTAGTTATCCTTTCAACACCCCGATGAAAGGCATCATGGCCTATGGACAGAGCATTGGACTGGGACGCAAACCCTGGGTTCTGTTCCCAGCTCTGCCACTGACCTGCTGGGTGTCCTTGGGCAAGTCACTTCACCGATCTGTGCCTCATCCATATAATGGGGGAAATGATACTGAACTTCTTTTGTAAAATGCTTTGAGGTCCACTGAGGAAAATTGCTGTATAAGAGCTAGGCATTATTATCCCTTTCTAAAAGGTCATATGCTATTATAGTAGGTTTTCATATCTGTAAAACACCAAATTCAGGTAATAGCAGCAGCAGCCCCCCCAGAGGTGCTAAGTACTAAATAATTTTCCCATTTCAAGATTAATGAGATTAAAGACTTAGGCATTGATCCTGCATTAGGATCAGCTAGTAAAGCCACCTGCAGCCTCAGTGGGCTTGAGGAGTGACGTTAACTAATATGATGTTAGATATAATTTTGTAGTCAGAGTGTGTGTGTGGGGGGGCAGACAAGTCATGATTAACCCCATGTCAACTAGTCATGATGATTAATTCTGATTCTGGTGATAGATAAGCAGCTGTGCAGGGAAATGTGGATGTATTTGCCAATGTATCTAAATCAGATGAGCATTCTTCCCAGGTTACGGTATCCTCTATAAATGTTTCCATATGTCCTGCATTATGTTACTTTTCAAAACTAAGAACTTAACTGTAATATAATATAATATAATAATATAAAAGACCCTTGCTTGCTTTAAAGAGGATTCAGTGACCCAGACCAGAAATGTATTTAAATTTTCCAAATGTTATGTTGTACTGTTGGGTGGTTCAGTCACATGACTGGGAGTAATAAGGAAGCTGCAATGTAGGATTCTATCTTGGGTAAACTGTGTCTACAAACAATCGATGTTCAAGGTACCCACTAAGCTTCAATATTGGGCTACTGGAGTATCTAGGGAAGAGTAAAAGCAATTGTAAATACAATTGTAAAACATCAGCTTTGCTAGATGAACTTGAATTTTCATTGGGAATGAGAGAGAGTGTTTTAACAATGGTTTAGCCTCTGTAGAGACACTCAGTCCATTTGGGAATACATTCTTTGAGATACAAAAATAGATGGTCTTCTAATTCAAAACTTCGTTTTACTACAATCAAGCCAGGTGCTATGTTTAAAAATAATGTTTGGGATCAAGAGGAAAAAGAAAAAATCACACTTCATGCTCTGGAAATTTAGTCTCTTAAACCTACTTCTAGGGAGACTCTCTCAAGAACTTGTAATGCTACAACAAATATGTAAACATCTAAAAAGAGTTTACAGATTGCTTGGGAAAAGGAAATTTTAGCACAGTTGAGATTTTCATACCATCTAAGGCAATGTTTTGATCAGTTTGGACCAGAATGAAAACCTGAGTAGGCTAGACAGTTAAAATTAGGATAGTTAAAACAAAAGGCTAATGCCCAAAGTCTGTTATGGGTTAATTCTAAGGGCTTGTCTATATGGGGACATTCAGGAAAATTAATTATTAATAAATAATGATTTATTAATTATCTGGATGATGGGATGAATTGCACCTTCACCAAGTTTGCAGATGACACTAAGATGGGGGGGAGAAGTAGATATGCTGAAGGGTAGGGATAGGGTCCAGAGTGACCTAGACAAATTGGAGGATTGGGCCAAAAGAAAGCTGATGAGGTTCAACAAGGACAAGTGCAGAGTCCTGCAGTTAGGATGGAAGAATCCCATGCACTGCTACAGGCTGGGGACCAACTGACTAAACAGCAGTTCTGCAGAAAAGGACCTGGGGATTATAGTGGACGAGAAGCTGGATATGACTCAGTCGTGTGCCCTTGTTGCCAAGAAGGCCAGCGGCATATTGGGCTGTATTAGTATTAGTGTTAGTAGTAGTATTAGTAGGAGCATTGCCAGCCGATTGAGGGAAGTGATTATTCCCCTCTATTCGGCACTGGTGAGGCCACACCTGGATTATTGCATCCAGTTTTGGTCCCCCCACTACAGAAGGGATGTGGACAAATTGGAGAGAGCCCAGCAGAGGGCAACGAAAATGATTAGGGGGCTGGGGTGCATGACTTACGAGGAGAGGCAGAGGGAACTGGGCTTATTTAGTCTGCAGAAGAGAAGAGTGAGGGGGGATTTGATAGCAGCCGGAATCTTCCTGAAGGGGAGTTCCATAGAGGATGGAGCTAGGCTGTTCTCAGTGGTGGCAGATGACAGAACAAGAAGTAATGGTCTCAAGTTGCAGTGGGGGAGGTCCAGGTTGGATATTAGGAAACACTATTTCACTAGGAGAGTGGTGAAGCACTGGAATGGGTTACCCAGGGAGGTGGTGGAATCTCCATCCTTAGAGGTTTTTAAGGCCCGGCTTGGCAAAGCCCTTGTTGGGATGATTTAGTTGGGGTTAGAACTGCCTTGAGCAGGGGGTTGGACTAGATGATCTCCTGAGGTCTCGTCCAACCCTAATCTTCTATGATTCATTGATTCTAATCTGAATTAACTAAAGGTATGAATTTGAAGTGGGTTGGTTAAACCACATTAAAATCCTGTGTGTGGTTGCTGTTATTCAGAATTAAAGTCAGCTTAATTTGGTTTTTCTTAATTAATTTCCAAATTCACGGTGAATTAAGATAAACCAAATTCACTTCCAAAGTGAATTAGGATAAACTGAATTAAACCACTGTAATTCTCAATTAGAACATCCATACAGAGATTCAATGTTGTTTGTTTAATCCACATCAAAATTCATACTTTTCGTTAATCTGGATTAGTTTTCATGGATGTCCTTGGGTAGACAAACCCTTAGAAAGCTGAGGAATGATGGCAAAAACCTCAGCATAATATGCGCAGATGTTGGCCAACTGTACACTGTGGGGCCTGTTGATTTGAATGAGGAAATCCAGTGTTGAGGTAGAAGTTAGGATGCAGAAAATCTTGCACCTGCTCATGACAGGGGTGTAAGCTTTTCTAACCCTGATCCATGTCATGTGACAAGTTGGGGCCAGAGAATAGAGAGCATTTTCTTACCAGCGCTCCTGTGTTGGTTAGGTTAGTTCTCATTGGACAGCACAGAGATCATTGAATGCATGATGCTCTGTTCTGAGCCAAATCTGGCACATTATGGGATAGGGTGCCTGTGTGGGTCAGGGATCTGATGCCATCCAGGCATTGTGTTTTAGGTGTTGAATTCCTGTGTGCCACACCCTTATTACATGGTGTCAGAAGAAACTGAATCTTTGATAAAAGTGGAGCAAATGAAGCCACCTGAATCCCAAGCAAGGAAGGGAACCTGGCAAACTGGAAAATGTGGTTGTTGCTTTTCCAAATGTTCCTGGAAGCAAGTGTTATTGGAGAGAAATCAGGAGGGTCAAATATTCCATATAGTTCCTTTGGCCACATGAAGCAGACTTGAGAACAAGAAGCAACTGTGTAATCAGAAAGTCACTGAGGTACAGTGTAGGGTTGCCAGGTGTCCAGTTTTCAACTGGAAAGTCCGGTTGAAAGGGGACCAGTACAGTGTCCAGTCACATGTACTGACCAGACACCAAAAGTCCAGTTACCATGGGTGGAGGGGCCAAGGAGGGAGGTGCTGGGTCATCAATCAATGCCAGCCCCTGCTCAGCTGGGACTACCTCCAACCTACATCTCGTGGGCAGGCAGGCTAGTCCTGGAGCAGAGGCAGGCTAGTCCAGCTGGTGGGAGGGAGGTGGACAGGATCAAGCAAGGAGGGAAGGGGCGAGAGAGCAATGGGGGCAGAGCCTTGGGGGAAGAGGCGGGGCAGGGGTCAGGCCTCAGGGGACGAGGTAGGGAGTAGGGAGGTTCCGGCTCTCCTGCTGTAGTGTCCAGTTTTCAGAAATTAGAAAATTAGTACCGTATTATGATGATGGCTGGAACCAACAGATGTCCAGTAAGGGAGGGTACTGGACATCTGTTGATACCCGACTGTCCTGATATCTCTATTTGTTCTTACTTTTGGCTAATTTTTTTTATTTGCATTTACCTTTTTTGTAAAGTTTCATGGCTCCTTTAAAGTTTTGGTTTTGTTTTGGCAGCCTCAGGCACAATGACAGTGGGGTTAATAATGCCAGTTGTGGGGAACTTGGGAGAAGAAAGACTAAGAAGAAATAAGACTTATGGGTAGGTGTGTGGAGGGAAGAGAGAAAGGGGTGTGTTTCCTGGAAACATCTGTCCAGGAGCCCCCCACGAGCCATGGCACACATTCCCAGGCATGGCCTTTTGCAAGGCCATGGTAACTGCCTCTTTCTTTGAGCCAGCCCCAGGATTCTGGGGGATGTCTGAGGTAAAATGATTGCAAGTGGCTAAACAGGCTGAACGAATTTAATTAAAATAGAAAACCTGTTTAGCCTAATTCTCCCCTATCCCTGTTTAATACAATTATTTGGCATTACCCATGATTTAATATAATATAATATAATTATAATAATATAACCTGGAGAAGAATCAGGCCCTATTTCTTCATTGCCTTTGCGCCTCAAGCCTCTTTGCTCAGAGGCAGCTCTACCACTCACTAGGGCAGCAGCACATACAAATATTTGGCTACTATCCAACCTGCAAAATGCTTTATAATTAAAAAGTCCCAATGAAATGAAATGAAATGGCTGCACAGTAAATCAGGGACCTGCTCTTCTAAATGAGACGTGGAATTCTTAAGGTTCAAACAGACTTACCTCTGGAATTTTCTAAAGAGATTCCTGTAAATGTTTGGATTCATTCATTAATTATCTGAGATCAAATACAACTGTGGTTGGTAGGATATTTGTTTAAGTAACATGAAAAGATGACTGCAATAAAGAGTATTACATTGAAGGATGATTGTAGAATAGCTGACCTATGTTTTTTCAGATGCTGGGATGAAATGCTTTGGCATAATTGAAATGGCTATCAGCCCCTCCGACACCTAAGCCTCAGTGTTTTTGGATTGCTGGATGTCCAAAGATGGCTGTGGCTTTGTCTAGCCACTAAGTCATTTTTCATAACTTCATTTCTGATGCTGTGTAGATGTCTTCATTTTTAAATAATTTACCAGCCCCATTGAAGAAGACAACATTGACATATATTCATCAGTGCTATAACTCACTATTTGTGGATCAGAATTGGACTGCAGAATAGGTACTTCAGTGAGGCATTCCTTTACTACAGATGACTGCTACAGAATACAATTTACAATTACTCTGAATGAATGGTTGTCAGATATGCTCTATACACTGGCTTTCTGATTAGGTGAATTGCTGACAGTCAGCAAAGTGGTGGGTACACTGGAGTCTCTTGTTTGAACCCTTCCATTTGAAAACCCTGTATTCTGAAGAAGGATTTGACAATGCTGTGTGACAGGCCTTGTCTATTTGGGGGGTGTCTTGCAGTGTTGTCCGGGTTAAGAGAAAAGGGCACAGCTGAGCTATTTAAAATAATCACAAGCTAGTGAGCTTTTCTATATGTGATATGCGGGCAGCCTAATTAAAGAATAAAGTTTCTTGCTTGATCTTGGCAGATGATGACTCCATGATACATTGCAGCGTCATTGGGAATCGGCAGTAATTTTAAAATTACACATATGGGATGCACAGGGATACAAAGTGTTGGTTTAATACAATTAAGGTTCATTGCTGTGGTTAGGCAAATGTAATGAAACCTAAAGTAATACAGAATATTACTTTTTGTATTTTCTAATTATCTTTCCTCTGGTCTGATGGGCCAAAATTATATTCTCAAGGCTCAAAAAAAATCCTCTGGGTAGATTTCTGTGATCTGAACAAACACCTATTGGTTGAAGAGAGGCTGGCTCAAACAGTTTCCCTTAATAAGCTGAGCCAATGGGCGCTTGTATCTGATAGTGAAGTTTCCTCCTTCTCCTTACCCAGACTGAATTGCCAGCAAACCTGTAGTAAGATACTAGCAACAGAATAAATAGCTGATGTGATTGGAACATGCCTGGAGCTGGAGCCAGGAGTTTGTGCAATAGATTACTCTCTTGATCGTTAGTTTCCTGAGAAGTCTCGGGTCATGATTCTTTCTCTTGATTTTATAAGTCATGTTGTACCTATTAGAACTAAACAATTTGTGGGTTTTTTTTTTAAATTAAACACTCTTTTTTAAGATGCCTCCTAGCTTTTATGTTTCTATACCAAACACCAACAAAATGCAATAGAACACAATGGCCTTTAGATTGTGCTGTCTTTAAACAATGTGAAATCTTTAATATATTTTAGCGAATTAAGATCTGATTTTGCAGTTTTTTGCATCAGTATAAATCCAAAAGTAACTCTATTGAATTCAGTAGTATTACACCACAGGGAGTGAGATCCAAACTGTCTCAATTTTGCATAGTGCCTGTACATCTATGGCACTATATAAATAATGCAAATGGCCGGGAATTGTAGTGTCTTCATTCATAATCTCCAGGGCACAGCAACCTACATTCTGAAATGTTGCATAAATGCTGTACCAATGTACTAATTACTTTGATAATCAAACCGAATGGCTAAAATTTCTGTTTGCAAAAGATTTGTTGGTTAGGAACAAAACTAGAGATAGTTATATAAAAGCATGCTCCAAACTGTTGGAGATGACTGATGTTGACCCCGCATTAACCAAGCTAACAGCTGTGCAAGGAACCAGAGGTTCTTCCAATTTTACCTCTGTAGAGTTGCCATGGTAACTGGTGTAAGACGAACTAATATGGACTGGCAGTGAGTGAAAGGAAATTTTATTTAAGTGATCTAAATCTAAAATGTAACAGCCAGCACCATGCAAGAGTTGTGGACTAGCACTTCACCCTACTTGGCTAATGAGTTTATCTTACTTTGCAAATAGATTGTGAGATAACAAAACATATTTCTTGTTACTGGGTTTTCTCTCTAGACTGAGAACCTTATTTTTCAATGGGATTTAATCTATGTGTTAATTTTTTTTTGAGTTTTGGTAACATGGGTGAGTAACACAGACAGCACGGTGCTCTCTTGGAAAACAGCCACCTCTTCTAGAAAACTAGTAAGATGACATATTTCAGTGCTTGTTTTCGGTCTTGCACAGAAGACCAAAGCGCCTCTTTCTGGATGAGATCCAGTAACATTGTTTAACAGTTTGGATAAGATAAATTCATGTCCATAGAAGCCAAGACAGCTGCATTGTAAATTAGGACTCGGGACTAACTCAGCTCTTCCTGCTGTGAAAGTCATTCAAACTGATTGGACCTTGTGGTTTGGGAGCTGAGGGGAATTTGTGATAATTTCCGTCTCTCCCCTCTATCCCCCCCCCCCAAAAATAAAACAGGAAAGTTTTGCAAAATGGAGATGTTTACAGAAGATTTACAACTGCCCCATGTTCCAACCCCACAAGGCCTGCTCTCTCCAACAGTTCAGGAAACTAGTCTATTAATATCCAGATCAGAACAGCTCTGAAAATGCTCTATTGTTTTTATTTTAGCTCATATATCTGTATTTTTATTCTCTCTCTGTGTAGGTGATTCTGATCCTTACCAAGTATTACCATACTGACATGGGGAAGGTGCTGGAGAGTTCTTTGTGGAGGTAAGTACTCAACCTTTTCCTATAGTCCTTGTTCCGTGCTGACCAAAGTAGGACTGCTTCTTGCTTTCTTTTATCTTTTGAGGTTTCCTAATGGGTTGAATTGCTGAATCTGTGCCAGATATAAGGTTGCCCAGACTTGTATCTTTTTTATGGACTGTGGTTGAGTGAAGAAGAACTTGAAAGGGGATTAACGATTTGTGAAGTGGAAATAACCAACATTAAAGGATAAGGTATCTTTCTGAGGCCATATTTGAAAGAAAAACAGAATTCTAATTGTAAGTTGGCGTCAGGACCCAATTCTCCTCCTCCTCCGTTTTTTAATCTTAGAAGTTTTGCACCAAAGTTAAGGGTACTTAATGTAGTCATTATTTTAATTGCTAGTAGCTTTTGCAGTTCAGCTCTGTATTTAGGTTAGTAAATTATCTGTAGGTGTGGTGTATCTTTCTGGTTGTAACTTGGAGCCTGTCCAGGTTGTGTTGCATCTTCTGATGTTTGGAAACTTGTAGTATTTCAAATGTAACTTTTAAAATAATTTTTTATTTAATCAAGATTTACCAATGACTATGTCAATTTTGTCTCTTGTGCACGTGCACACTCTGACATGTGCATACAGAGACTTTTTTAGGGTTTCAGACACAGATACGGAACCAGTTAAATTCTCTGTTACACCAGTACAACCCCATTGATCAAGATCAATATTTTCCCTTTTAAAGGCACCAGCGACAGATGCAGGATTATTAATTTTCCATGCTGTTTTCTGCTGAAGTGCTGGGTTTTTTTCCAGGTGAACTGTCAAATATCCAGTTGAAGTGATGGGTGCACTTTAATGTGTGTATTTATGTGTGTATTTAAAAAAAAATCTACTTCCTATTGGAAAATCTTTCATTTAAGTGCTTTGGTACTGAATAACAAGCCACATATTGTACATTCAAAGTCATGGGAATATGTTTGTCCTGTGTTTCTACATATGCTTTGTACACCCTGCTGTTCCATTCACCAAGATGGGTTTTCAACAGAATACTCATGTCATGTGCATAGATCACATGCATTTTAAATATAGAAGTGTTTCCTGTATTACTGATAATCAGGGACCCCAGAAATCCATTTGTCATGGGAAAACATGGAATTTGCGTTTTTTACAGAGAATCTTTAGTTTTTACACTTTGTGAAAAAATAAACACACATATTAACAAAATTTTACTGAAAGTATCAGAGTCACTTATTCAATGTGCGCAACCTCCCTCTCTTGTAGTTGATTTTTGAATGTGCTTTAAATTTACATAGCTAAACATCCTCCAATAATCTGCTTCCGGCATATAGAGGTTATTCAACGGTATAGGAGTTCATATTTTAATGCATCTCAAATTTCACTTCGGCTTCCAAGACTAACTCAAAGTGAATAATGTTAATATAAAAGCAATTTTTGCTTTATTTTTTGTGCATTTAAATCCCCCCCCCGAAAATATAGAATACAGACATAGAATTATTTGGTACATGTAAGAAATGGAAATTGCAATTCTATTAATTTTATTTTATTATTATGATTGATGGCACTGATAGGCTTTGAACTTGCTTAAAAATGGTAAATATATCAATAAAACACTGTTCAACTGATACCTATATATATATTATATATATGATGGCTAGGGAAACTAAAGTTCAGCATTTCATTGCAATTGCAGAAAAACATGGATTTTTATGTTTTTTTTTTTTTATCAGAGAATTTTGTTTTTTTTATCATGGAAAATTAGGACCCCTGCTGATAATGTAGGAACAATGCTATTTTTAATCTCTAGCTGGAGACATTTTCCTGAACCTTACTAGATAACTAGATAGTCAACACAAACAATGAGGGAAGGAAACATAAAATTTCAAGAAATGTGAATTTCTGACACAGCCTGAGGACTTTGGTTCCAGAAATCTGCAACCAGAGAATATAGTATCTTCATTAGGGACAGGTATGGAACCCAGATTGTTGCAAACTCTAACCACCAGGAGAGGGATAGCTTAGTGGTTTGAGCATTGGCCTGCTAAACCCAGGGTTGTGAGTTCAATCCTTGAGGGGGCCACTTGGGGATGTGGGGCAAAATCAGTACTCGGTCCTGCTAGTGAAGGCAGGGGGCTGGACTCAATGACCTTTTAAGGTCCCTTCCAGTTCTAGGAGATGGGATATCTCCATTAATTTCTAATTTCACCTAAAAACCTCTATGGAGTATTCCTCATCTTATGTAGCTCATGCAAGGGGAAGCCACAATTGCAGTCCTTGAACTCAGGGGAATGCAGGGCTTGCTCCTTATATATGGCCTCACAGGTGCATGACACCCCAAAAGGAGTCAGAAGAAGGCAAGATCTATGGTCTGGTCTGGCTCCACACCCACTTGTGAAGTAGGCTGGCTGTGCTGGTTGGAGGAGTCTGCGTCTTCTTAATCTGCCCAGGTTTCCCATAGAGTGGAGTAGCCCTGCACCACCCGATATTTGTTCCAGTGGCTAAAGAACAGTCTGCCCCAACCTCTTGCTCCAGTACTGTACCTATTGCATAAGGGTAAATAGTACCTCTTTACCTCACACCAGGTATGTGATAACTAGCACCTCTGAATGTGAAAACTGAAGAATGTGAGCCTGATCTGGCCATCTTCTGCAGAGTGGCCTTGGTTCCCACGGACCCTAGTGGGAGTGGAGGGCACTCAGAATCTTTCAGGGTTGGCCCTTTAAGGGCTATGACAGTTAATTTGGAATTGCCATTTAAAACTCCCTACTTGTGGGATGGGTAATTTTTCTTTTTAATCTTTGCACAACACCTTGATGAGAGAATACAACTAAATGAAAACTGGGATTAGAGCTGTGTGAATTTTTTTGCTTGATTTATTTACTCTCAGAAAAATGAAGAAACTATATTTGCAAATTCAGGTTGAAATTGGCAAATCATGTTTTGCCAGCAATGTTTTGGAAAAAATTAAAAAAAAAAGTCAAAATTGTTTGTTTGAACACTTTCGAAACAAAACATTTCAAGTCTCATTGGGCAACTCAGGGCTTGTTTATACAGCCAGTTATAGTGTGGCAAGCCAGGGTGTGAATCTGCAATGTATCAGCACTCCCACATTCCGGGATTTTCACTGCGCTATAGCAGTGTCCATCTGGGACATTACTGTGTGGCAAGCTTGCGTACTGTAGAGTCACACCCTAGCTTACCACACAGTAACTTGCCATGTAAAACAAGCCCTTAATTATATATATATTTTTAAAAGTGCACCCTCCTGCTTGAAAAGATAATGAAAAGAGATTAAACCCCCCAAAATTTCAGTTTTGGTTTGACCCCCCCCTCCCTTTTTTTTTTTTTTTTTTAGATTTTTTGATGTAGCCACTGAATTGAAAAATCAATTATTTAGATGGTCCTAACCACATGTTGTCTTTCTGTTATATACAGTTGGCCCATGTAATGTATGTGTCTAGTTTGCTAACTGTAATTCAGTATAATCATAGACATGTTGGACTGGAAAGGACCGCAGTAGGACATCCCTGACAGGTGTTTGTCCAACCCGTTCTTAAAAACCTCCAATGATGGAGATTCCACAACCTCCCTAGGTAATTTGTTCCAGTGCTTAACTACCCTTATGGTTAGCTAGGACTTAAGGTTTTTCCTAAAGTCTAACCTAAATCTCCCCTGCTGCAATTTAAGCCCTTCTTAAGTCATTACTTCTTATCCTGTTCTCAATGGATAAGAAGAACAATATATCACTCTCCTCTTTATCGCAACATTGTACGTCAGAGGTGGATAAAACTATGGCCTGCGGGACCGTCCTGCCCGGCCCTTGAGCTCCCGGCCGGGGAGGCTAGCCCCCGGCCCCTCCCCCCCCCCATGCCCCGGCCCCCACAGCCTCAGCTCACTGTGCCACCAGTGCTCTGGGCGGCAGGGCTGCGAGCTCCTGCTGGGCAGTGCGGCGGCAAGAGCCGCTGGCCTGCCCCGGTGCTCTAGACTGTGCAGCGGCGTGGCTGGCTCCAGCTGGGCGGCGTGGCTGCCAGTACTGGTGCTCTGAGCAGCATGGTAAGGGGGCAGGGAGTGGGGGCGGGGGTTGGAAAAGAGGCAGGAGGTCCCGAGGGGCAGTCAGGGGACAGGGAGCAGGGGGCAGTTGGATAGGCATGGGAGTCCCTGGGGGCGGTTGGGGCGGAGGGTCCCGGGAGGGGGTGGTCAGGGCAGGGCCGGCTCCAGGCACCAGCCCACCAAGCTTGTACTTGGGGTGGCACCTGGAGGGGGGCGGCACGGTGCAGCGCTCCCGCTCCGGCCGTCGGGGAGAGCGGGGTCACGGCTGGGCTCGCCGCCCTCCCCCCGGCGCTCTGGCCCCCGGGGAGAGCGGAGCTCCGGCCGGGCACTCTGCCCTCCCCCCGGCCGAGGCTGGCCACCAGGGAGAGTGGAGCCCCGGCCAGGCACTCCGCCCTCCTCCCAGGGCTCCGGCCGCCCTCCCCCCGGCTGCCGGGGAAAGCGGAGCCCCGGCCGGGGCTCACTGCCCTCCCCCCGGGGCTCCGGCCGCCCTCCCCTGCCGCGCTGGGGGGGAGGGGGCGGCCGGAGGCTTTTTTGCCTGGGGTGGCAAAAAAGCCAGAGCCGGCCCTCGGTCAGGGGACAAGGAGCAGGGGGGGTTGGATGGGTTGGGAGTTCTGAGGGGGGCAGTCAGGGGGCGGGAAATGGGAGGGGGCAGATGGGGGGTGAGGGCCAGGCTGTTTGGGGAGGCACAGCCTTCCCTACCTGGCCCTCCATACAGTTTCGCAATCCTGATGTGGCCCTCAGGCCAAAAAGTTTGCCCACCCCTGTTGTAGGTACATGAAGACTGTTACCTTGTCCCCCTCTGTCTTCTCTTCTCCAGACAAAACAAACCCATTTTTTTGCCATATTTCCTTGTAGATCATGTTTTGTAAACTTTTAATAATTTTTTTTGCTCTTCACTGGATATTCTCCAATTTCTCCACATCTTTCCCAAAGTGTGGTGCCCACACTGGATGCAGTACTCCAGGTGAAGATTTATCAGTGCCGAGTAGAGTGGAAGAATTACTTCTCATATCTCGCTTACCGCACTTCTTCTAATATGTCCCAGAATAATGTTTGCTTTTTTTGCAACAGTATTACATGTTTTAGTGGATTACAAACTAACTCATGTTTAGTTTGTGATCCACTATAATCCCCCAAAGCTTTTCTGCAGTACTCCTTCCTAGGCAGTCATTTCCCATTATGTATTTGTGCAAGTACTTGTTCCTTCCCAAGTGGAGTACATTGCATTTGTCCGTATTAAATTTCATCTGATTTATTTCAGACCATTTGTCCAGATTGTCAAGATCATTTTGAATTCTAACCCTGTCCTCCGAAATGCTAGCAACCCCTCCCAGCTTGGTATTATCTATGCCAGGAGTTCCCAAACTTGGTTCGTGGCTTGTTCAGGCCGCAAGATGCTTTGTTTACCTGAGCGTCCTCAGGTAGGGCTGCTCGCAGCTCCCAGTGGCTGCGGTTCACCGTTCCCGGCCAATGGGAGCTGCGGGCGGACGTACCTGCGGACAAACAAAGCGTCTCACGGCCTGCCAGGAGCTTACCATGAACAAGCTGTGAACCAAATTTGAGAACCCCTGATCAATGCCATTATCCAGATCATTTATGAAGATACATTGAATAGAACCAGATCCAGGACAGATCCCTATTGGACCCCACTTTATATGCCCTTCCAGCTTGATTGTGAACCAGTGATAGATAAATTTACTCAGAGAGTATTTATCAGACAAGACTCTTTCAAAATTACTCTTTGGGACCCTGCACTTTCAACATAAACATTAAACATGCTTCAGATAATGCTGTTATTTAAGATAATTGCTTTAGGCCTGATTCTGCTCTGAACACATGTAAATGAGGTGTAACTATACTGAAACCAGTGGAGTTATATCATCATAAAACTAGTGTGAGAAGAAATCAGGCCTTTCCATCTGCTTTCATGCAATGGATTTACAAGATAGTGTGTCTTTTAAAACCAGGATGAAGCACCCCATGAGGAAAATGCTTAGAAGTAGCCTTAGAAAGAGTTGGCTGTTGATTTAACAATCAACTTATGTTTCTGGAATGCATCTGAAATAGGAGCTTGGAGCAGTGGTTTGAAACTGGAACTGAACTTTGTGATTTGGACATAAATCTGCTTTTCTGTAAACAGGAGTTAATAAGTGAATATACTCAGATTGTAGCATGTATTCAGATTACAAAACTACCTAAGGGTCCAAAGAGACTAAGAATAGCATTTAGAATAAATCCTGTTTCTCTTGAAAGGTTCATGTTCCGAACTGTGTGCAAAAAACAAGAAAATTGATAAACGATGAACCATAGCATAATAGAAAACTGAACAGTTGTACTTTCTCTATATAGTTATTTCAAGATAGCTGGTATAAACTGATATATCTCCATTGACTTTCAATGGAACTACATCCGATTACACAAACTGATGACCTGCCCCAGTGTGTTCCTATGTAAAATGCATCTTTTAGTAAAGATTTTTTTGTGTGTGCTCTTTACACTTCTATTTGCATCAGAACAAATACATAATAAAAGAGATGTGGAAAAAATTCATAGAGATTTTTGATTATGAGGAAAAGCCATTCATCTCTGCAAGAAATGTATGTTCTAATGGGAATTGATGCTGTCATATTATTTCCTGAGTGAGTCCAGTATTTGTCTCTCTCTTAAATTGTCTTCCTGGCTAGAACAATCCCCCACTTTTATTGTTCTCTTTATGGGACTTATTCTTGGGATGCTGTAGATAAAGTTATTGTAGCCCTGTGGCTGCTATTACAGTAGAGTCGCAGGGTTTCCCCAAAGCCCTGTAGAATGCTAGATCTAAAACAAGGCTACTGAAAATGTGGCTTTTAGCTTAATGAAGTCTCTATAAGCTGCGTAGCAAAACAGCTCTTTGTTGTTGTTTCTTAGTGCAGCTCATGTACAGGGTCTGTTTTTGATCTTGAATACTATGGATTTAGTTGAATTCATCCTGTTTTGCAACAATGTAAAAGAGATCAGAATCAGACCCACAGTAAAATTATGCTAATTACACAAAATGGAAGCCACAAAGATGAGGGTATCAACCTCCAGGCTTGAGTCCTCTGGCCCAGATAATTACATCTAGGCAATCAACCTCATTTCCAATTAATAGCATGTTGTTTCATGTTACTTTTGTGCCCTTAAGGGGTGCCAGTCTCTTTTGCTTTGTACGCTAGTTCCATCCCTTCCCTGAAAGCCTCCCCTGATTTTTTAATTTACTTACAAGTTACTTTAAAAGGAACACTTTCAGTTGTTTTTTTTTATTAGTTTCATTTTTTTCGATAAAGACCTTCGGACCATTTCCCTACACCGTTTACCTTCACTAAAATCTGACTCCAGTCACTATTTAGAGAATTCCTTTACTTAGGACCCAATTGTGATCATTAGGAGTTAAGTGTGATTAACTCTGATCAGTGTATTCTGAATCTTTAGTGCAGCTCTGTCCCACTTAGAAGGCCACCACACAATGTTGTCCCTCTGCTGAGAAGTAGCAGGTGTCATGGCCTTGCAGGTCAGCTATCCGTTGGAGGAGAAATCGCTGACATGGCCTGGGCGTATGCTTTGTGCAACTTGTTTAATTTAGGGCAAGTCTACTCTGCAAAATGAAGTTACATTGACGTACAGCCACCACAGTAATTAAATTGCTTTTGCATATCCACATTGCACTCCTTGTGTCAGTGTCCTCATCAGAAGCGCTTTCATTGATTAAACTGTCAGTGTAGGGCATCGTGGGATGGCTTCTGAAAGCCAGCAACAGTTAGCTAATGTAAGCAAGGCAGTGTCTACACTGACACTGCGTTGACCTAACTACATTGAACTAAGTGCTACCCCTCTCGTGGAGGTAGAGTTATTAAGTCGGTGTAGTGGGCAAGTTACATCGGTGGGAGCTAAATTTTAGAGTAAATGCTTACAAAGTTAGTTTGACATAAGCTGCCTTACGTTGACCTAACTCTGTAGTGTAGACCATGCCTTACACACATACACCAGCCCTGGAGCAGAGGTGGTCAGGCAATCTTCTCTTTCAGAGATCTTGGTGCAAACACAAGAGCCTAGTTCTCAGGGAGCAACTCTGCTTCAAGAAATGGCTCTTGATAAAGAGATTCAGGCAAAGAGGAAGCTCCCTTGCTGCTTATCACAGCTACTCGAAAGAACCTGCATCAGATAACCAATGCCACTGCATTCCCTTCCAAGACTAAAAACTTACTCTCGTGCTAAGAAAAAGAGCCATGTAAGACAGTAACAGCTCCACGTGGTGATCTCTGCCATCTGTGTGCTGGGTGAAATTCTATACCTGTACTATGTAGGTGCCAGACTAGATGATCATACTGATTGCTTCAGGCCTTAAAAACTTTTAAATCTATAAAAATATTAACTAGTGTTATTTTCCTTGGGCTATTGAAAAGCCTCTTTCTGTTCTCTTGAAACTTGCTTTGCCATTATCCCTTCCTCTCTTTCCCATCACACACACATCACATAGGCTTGGTCTACACCTAAACTTAAGTCAAACTACCTACATTGCTCAGGCCTGTGGAAAAACTTTGCATCTTGTGCAACTTAGTTACGTCAACCTACTCCCCACCATAGACACAAGTAGGTCAGTGGAAGACTTCTTCCATCTACCTACCTACTGCCTCTTGAGAGGGGTGGATTTACTATAGAGATGGGGAAAACACCTTCCATCGCTGTAGTAGGTGTCTATGCTACAGTGCTACAGCATCATAGCTGCAGCTGTGTTGCTTGTAGGATGTGTAATGTAGACATACCCTTATTAACTTTCTCTCTACCAGTGAATCAAGGGACTTGGGGAGGCTCAGTGGTGGTGACTGGTGTCTGTTCTCTGTGCCATTGTAGTTGCAATAGAAGCTTGGAGAAGGGAAGGAGACAGGAGATGGAATCAAGTATTCCAGATCAGACAGATAGGAATATAGCAGTTCGAGGCAGAGTTAGAGTGGGATTAATACAATAACCAGAGACCCGGATTTTGCATCTGGATCTATACAGGCTGACCCCTGTACCCATGCAAATCCCTGTTAATTTCAGTAGGTAACTTCAGTCTACCCATGTGGGTCAGACTGTAGGATTGGATGCGTACATTTCAGTTGGCTGCAAAGTCTAATAGTTGAGTAATAAGCTAGTGACAGAATGGCACTTGGTAGTCAAAGTGCTAACAACCCTGCTATATCAGCAGTACCAGCCAGTTCCACTGATGAAATAGAAGCACAAATCATCATGGAAGCATGTAAGTAGAGCTAGGAAACTCCAGGATTTATTTGTGTTGTCAGATTTGTGTCTACTGCTATGTATATTGTTTGTTTACTTAGTAGTTATTGATCTTATTGAAACTGTGATACATTTATCTACTTATTTGGCTGAGAGCAAGCAAGATAGATCGGCAGAGGTCACCTTGGTTTCCTCTCTGAACATAGCTTAAAATAACTGACACTCATCACTGAGGACAAGTTAAGATGATTGTTCATAAAATTCTTATTCAAAAGAGTTTTAATGAAAGTGCAGTAAATCCCTGGGGATACGAGGCACAGGTCATTTTAGTCATGTTAACTTAAATATATGCAAAAATATATTAAATTAATCAAGGGCCAGAACTTCAGAGGTGCCCAACATGTGCTGGCAAAGGAGGCGTGTTTGTGGGATACCTGTCACATAGACTAAGGGACGGGTGCCATTCACCACAGAGGGTCCACCTTAAGGGCTATGTGGGACTTAAATCAGGCATAGAGCATTGAGCAAAATTTACCCTAAGTGCACAGTTTGGTACACAAAATAGATCAATTTATGCACAAGCAGATACCTGTGTATACTTTGGATGCATGAGAATCTCTGTGTGCATACATGCATATATTTTATGGATGCAACTTTGAAAATCTATATTTGAAATTTTAGGATCAATTATTCTACACCTCTACCTCGATATAACGCTGTCCTGGGGAACCAAAAAATATTACCGTGTTATAGGTGAAACCGTGTTATATCGAACTTGCTTTGATCCACCGGAGTGCGCAGCCCCGTCCCCCCGGGAACACTGCTTTACCGCGTTATATCCGAATTCGTGTTATATCGGGTCGTGTTATATCGGGGTAGAGGTGTATTTTAAATAAGAAACAGCTAGGAAATTCATGCTCAATCTTAGCACTTGTCTTCAGACATAAACTATTTAGTCATCATAACACTTCTTGGAAATAGGTAAGTAAATTTTATCTCTATTTTACAAATGGGATAATTGAGATGTTCAGTGACCTGCTGAAAGTTACATAGTAACTCAGAAGCATGCATGGCCACAGTTGGAACTGGCCAATTTCTGGCTTTCAATCCTGTTGTCAGACCACTAGACAACACTCTATCTCTGATATGGATTCAGCTTTTCTCTACTTAACTTGTTATAGATGATGAATAATAGATGATGATGATTACTAATAAAGTTTTAATTGCATAATTATCAGGCTGTAATGATATGGTAGTGCTAACACCACTCACCATGTAATTGCCATTGTTCCCAGTGGCATTATCATGTAGTTAATGTCTTGCTACAGCAAAATATCCTGCATTTTTTATGTTAACTATGCTGTTTAATTCCTCTTAGTGTCTTATGATGAACCCAACATTTGTCAATTCTCAAAGCAGTGCATGATTTTATCCAATCTACCTGCTGTCATTGGGACATGGCTGAAAGACAGATCAGAAAGGTCACTTTCGTAGGAGAGGCAGCTGCTTCTTCACTCTCTCTCTCTCTCTCTCTCTCTCTCTCTCTCTCTCTCCCTCTCTCTGCAACTCTTCAGACATCATAGCTAATATCCTCTTCAGAGAGAACCTTGATTGTTTAGGCACATTTCTGAAAAGTGCCAATCCCCAATAGCTCTAGGCACTTAGACAAATATACAAAAGTAGGACTACATTACAAAATAACATCTTGCCCTTTATAAACCGGTCTCAATTCCCACATATCACCCAGCAAAATAACCTCCAGGCATCTCTCATGTCCTTCAGACAATACTTTCTAGCAAAATCTTGGGAAAACTGATACACCCTACAAAGTGCTCAGTATTTCAATAAATTCAGGTGGGAGGATCCCTCACAGAAATTACTCTGCCACCTTTTAAGACATGGCGCTTTTAGTTCAAGCCCATCTACTGATTTTAACTGCAGTGGTATCTCCCACAGAGACAAACTAGTTAGGGCTTATCTACACTGACACTTTACCACGCTGCAACTTTCTTGCTTAGGGATGTGAAGAAACACCCCCCTGAGCACAGCAAGTTTCAGCGCGGTAAAGCGCCAGTGTAAACAGTGCACCAGCGCTGGGAGCCGTGCCTCTCATGGAGGTGTTTTTTTTAGAGTGCTGTGACTACACAAGCCATGGCAGCACTTTAGCGTTGCCAGTGTAGACTAGCCGTTAGTTAGCTAGATTCCAAACCATTTAGGGCTTTATAGGAGAAAAACTACATATAACCTCCTGGAAACTAATAAAAAGAAACTTGGCGGTAACTAATAAAAAAAACAAGTGTAGACTGTGGAGTAATGTTTTCTCCATTTGAAGTTCAACCTAATATGTGGGCAGCCGTATTCCACACTAACTTGCATTAGATGATCTTAAATTGCAGTTCTGCTCTGAATTGTGACTTTGTAGGAATGGGCTTGAGGGGTGGGAGTGGGGAATCCAGTTACTGATTTGCTTACTTTCTGAGGAGGGAAAAAATGAAGTGTTTCTAATTACTTGGGATCTGAAGTCAAACTGAGTTTTCTCTGGCTAGTTCATTGTTGCCAGTTAACAAAGATTCTGTAAATGAAAGCTGCCCACATTTACTTTTGTACAACTCAGTTTTCCTCAAATTGTGCCCTCAGTTGCACCTGTGCTTTCATGAGATGATTTTGGAGACAGTTGAGTTGCAAACGTGGCCCTGCAGTTGGAACTTGGTCAACAATTGTATATGATTTCCACATTTGCATAACATTTCGTTGAAGTCAGTGTGATTTGTTCATGTTATAAATACTCTACCATGGATGGTGCTACAATGGATGGTGCAGCACAATTTCCATTTACTTAATTTTATTTTCAGGCATTTAAAATGTTTGGCTGCTAAATTACACTCAGACATTTAACATGCCCATTCTTGGTTCATGAGCAAGATTTTATTTTAGGGAACCTTCAGATAGGCAAATATGTGCTGAAATGTGCAGAAGATAAAGGCAATGAGGACAACATACTATTCTGGCAGTCTTCATTTTTGCATATGTAAGTGGTTCCATACAATAGAAGCCCTGATTCTGCAAAGGCTTAAGCACGTGCTTGACTTCAGTGAGACTACTCATAGTGTGTTAGGGTAAGCAATGCATAAGTCTCTGCAAGTTCAGCACCTGTTAATGCAGTCTTACTTATTGTAAACTACTCGGGGCTGGGACTGTCTTTTTTGTTCTGTGTTTGTAGAGTGCCTAGCACAATGGGATTTTGGCCTGTGACTGGGGCTTCTAGATGTTACTGCAATATAAATAATATAACGTAATCTATTATATATTTTGATTTATAATATATAAAAAAGTAACTACTATGCATGATAGTAGTTTACAGAAAGTCATAGGCAGTTTTTTTTATTAAAATTACCCATAGTGTCTAATCCACTTTGAAGCACTTGTTTGCAAAACAATTATTTTTCAAAACTGAGAGTCTTTGGGTCTATAACTGCACCATGAAGTAATCCAAGAAGTGGAAATTTTGTTTTATTAATTATCTGTATGACTTCTAAATGGCTATTTTTTTTTAACTATAATTTGGTAAATATGTAGTCAAAGAACATAAGAAATAAATGATAAGTTGTGTACTGAGTACCCAACTGTCATTTCAATTTGATACCATTTAAAATAGTTAAGGTATAAATCCTTAACACAGGCTTTATATTGTTAAGAATAGACCCTTATCTACAGTATACAGATGCTAAAAGGCACGGATGTAATACAATGGAGCCTTGTTAAATATATAACCTTGGGGCACAGAAATGTTATTTCTTTAGGTTAATGTTTTGTTTTTGTTTTCTCTTTCTGGTTGAAGAATTTAATCATAGCAGGAATAAATTGCTGTTGAATCTATAATTACTTTTAAGATACAGTATTTATTTAAACTAATAATCCCATTTTATTTTTTGATTCACTGAGATTTATTCATATAAGATGCTGATTCCTTTAACAGGAACAGGTTTGTTGAAGTTTCATTATAGGACAGGATGTGGGGGAACTGCAGCATCTCTATTTAGTATTTGCCTTGAATGAGTTCCATATTTTGTGGGCTTCTTGGCTCTGGCTATTGGAAATATACAGCTTTTTATCACCACTACTAGGTCACTTGTTCAAAGCTAGCTCAAGTCGTAGCTGAAAATTCTTGTCCTCTGTTGGCTCTTTCATGGTCTCAGTCCAGGCTCTAATACATTATCTACATCACAAAAACTACTACCCCAACTAAATTGGCATCTTTCTTGTAAGCCTCATAATGGAGGCCAGAGATGAGCATGGAGCTACAGCTATCTTCCTGAGACCTAGTGACTTTTCCAGCAACTCATGGCTAAGGCATATGTATGGAATGGAAAATCTTGTATTGGCACTGTCAATGATGCACCTAATCTCTGACCAAACTGAGAACTTGAATCTCCAAGGCTTTCATTTTGGAATGTTTCCCCAACAATAAGTTCACAGTAAAAACTAGCTAAACTACAGTGTGTTAGGTAACTGGGAGTAGGACTATGCTGTGTTGTGTTGCTGTCCATCAACTGTGGAACCCAAGCTTTCACTGTCAAGAGCGTTGATGAATACTTTCTCTTAGGTGCCTTTTTCTATTCCATTCCAGGAGGAGGAGTAAAGAAGGAACCACGTATGACAGATGCTAGTCAGATTGTTTAGCACATTTTTGGAAGGTGCCATGGTGATGGACAAGTTATAAGAATCTGAATGGAATAGTAATAAAACTCCTGAGAAATGGTGAGCTCATGGCTTACAGAAGGCTATATAATCTAGAGGTAGGGCAGTGGTTCTCAAACTTTTGTACTGGTGTCAGTGCTTCTATATCCTGGGAAATTTCCCAAAATCTGGGAATTTTTGAGTAAAATATTTCAACTTGGGAAATTGGGAATTTTCATTCAAAATCTAAATAATCCTGGTAAAATTTGATAAAAAGACTTTCCAAATCTCAGAAATCCTGGGAAGTTTTCATAAAAAGTAAAATATTTGCACTTTTAAATTTCTCTCAAAATGTGTTCTTTGATTGGTGAATATTTGTCACGTGATTTTCATAATTGGGCTGTGCTGCTCTTCTATTGGTGGTGCTTCAACGTACTATATCATGACGGCACAAGTGAAGTGACAAGTGCGCACATGCACTCACAACAAACCAACTTCAGCAACAGCTGGCTGGCAGGTAATGAGGAGATGGTTATCAAATTTATCTTCTAGGTAAGGTTTCTTCCGATAATTAAATATATTGCAATACTTACTGATTATGAATAGTTTCTTCATCTGTCATTAAATCTCTAAAATTTTGTATTTTGTTCTTGCAGTTGCACAGAGAATGTGAACCAGAGCATTCGGCTGTTCGTAAATTTGAAACAGCACCTTCCTCCAGGCAAATATTAAATATCTTTGCCTACTGTGTCAGGTAATAATATATAATATTCCATTATCGCATTCCATTATTTCAGAGATCTCTTTCCATTTTTTATCTAACATAAAAAATGAATAAAGAGACTGGTAAGGCTGGTGAGAAGAGGAAGAGGACTGCAGGAGTAGACAAAGATTCGTCCACGTCGAAACGTAACAACGGGATAGCACCCCCGACAGAGTACTGAAGACTCGGGGTGAACTTCCACCAAAAGAGAAGCCATCTACTTTCAAAAAAGCCTTTCAAGACTCGTGGCTTCAAGAAGGTAAATACACAGTCTGGCTGCAGAAAGTAGAAAACAATTGTTTTCTACCTTATTGCAAATGTTGTGATGTAAAAATCCAGGCAGGTACTAGTGAGTTAGATAAGCACACTAACGGTAAAAAACATAAACAAAAGATGGAGACAGTATCTAATACAAAGAAAATTGATGATATGTTTAATAAACAAGATTGTGAAATTAAAAAAGCACAAAAATTTGAAAAGAAAGTTAAAAATGCAGAGATTAGAATGGCCTGTTACTTTGCTGAACACAATGTCAGTATTCAATCTGTAGAACACTTGATTGAAGTAGTTAAAAATGTTTCCCTGATTCCAAAATTGCTGAGGCTGTGACATTAAAGAAAGATAAATGTACTGCTATAATTAGCAATGTTTTGGCACAAACTGAGACTGAGGAACTTGTAGAAAAATTGAAAGTTAATGAATTTAGATTATTCAGGTCAATTCATGTTTGCAAATATATCTGAACTGGCTAAAAAGGTTTTCACATTACCGCATTCAAATGTGGCATGTGAATGAATTTTTTCCATGGTAACTGACATAAAAACCAAAAAAAGAAATTCTATGACCACCAAAACACTCAATTCTAGTGTAGTTATAAGATTAGCTTTGAAAGCAAAGCAAGAGAAATGTTCTAATTTTGTAATTACTATTAAGCACTTGTATTTACATTGTAAAAAATATGTACAGTAAAAATGACTGTGATAAAACTAGTAAAAATATTAATGATAGTAATGATGTTCCTAGTGACGACTCAGACCATGCATCAGAAAATGGATAAAACTCAGAGATTATAATAATAAGGAAAATTATATAAAATAATGTTCTTTGTTTGCTTTTTTATCTTATTTTATAATCATATGTTTACTTTTTATTTTTTCAAAGTAACTTTGATGTACAATACACTGTAGGGCACATGCTGTACTTATTAATACTTTTGTTTTTAAAATAGTGAAATTTGTGTAAAATGCATTGTTTTCTATAATTTCAATCCTACTCCTCGTGTTAAATATTTTATTTACTGTATAAGTAACAGAAGTTTAAAATTGAAAAACATGTCTATACGTATACAAATTATAATAAATGTGAAATATCTTGAATGAATAAGAATAATTTGGATATAATATATATTATATAGTTATTAAAAGCACACACATTACGTTCCTTTTAGATTTTGAAATAAAAAACTATCTGGGAATTTTTCACCAGATTTGGGAAATTTTTAGCGCTAGGTTGGGAAAAGTTGGCATCACAATATAGAAGCACTGACTGGTGACCCCTTTCACATAGCAAGCCTCTGAGTGCAACTCCCCTTTATAAATTCAAAACATTTTTTAATATATGTAACACCATTATAAATGCTGGCGGCAAAGCAGGGTTTGGAGTAGAGGCTAACAGCTCACAACCCCCTCATGTAATAACCTTGCAACCCCCTGAGGGCTCCCGACCTCCTGTTTGAGAACCCCTGGGCTAGGCCATTGGACTGGGAATAGGAAGATCTGTGTTTTATTCCTGGCTCACCTTTGACCTACTGTGTAACTTGGGCAAATCAATTAATCTTTCTGCACCCGTTTCCCCTCTGCCCCCTTTGTCTTGTCTGGTTAGATTGTAAGCTTTTTGAAGAAGGGACTGTCTCTTACAATGTTTGGTAAAGGGGCTAGCACAGTAGGACCCCAATCATTGTCAGGGCCTCTAGATGCTACTGTAATTAGAAACTTGTAAAGTTCAGTGGCTTACTGTAGCATTTTGTCTCCCTACCGCTCTTGACTGAAGGCTGAGGGAATAGTGAGTCCATCAGATGACACTGACATACAGTGAGCATCATCTGAAAATGCTTATCCCACTCTTTGCTACAAGACAGCTGTTGTCTGCACCGACAGGCAGTAACATAGTGAGTCTTCTCAGCTGTTGTTTGCAAATGCTGTCGTGCAAAGGGGTTTACTCCTCGTGCTTCTCTGAGTATTCTGCTTCTCATGTCCCTTATGTGGTGTGTGGCATCCTCATAGCTTTGCTTAGTCCTGCAGTACGTGCAGAGTCTACTCTAGTGAATCCACTGCTAACCAACTGCAAATTAATTTGGTTGTTGGGGCTGAATGAATGAACAGCTGTGTAGTTAATTATGCAGAATGGTATAGAAAAATGTAGTGCTAATGTTTTATACCCTCATTATCCCTGCAGTATGGAATATATTTTTCAACATGACAATGGCTAAGGCAATGTTTCCCACATCATTTATTTATTACAGACACAGTGTGGTATGCAGCTTTCTCTGCCTTAATTCTGGCAGAAAGGAGGGGGTTAGAATACTGAAACCTCAATGCAACCCTCTTTTTAATTCATCTGTAATTGAAGTTGGGGAAGGAGGGAAGGAATGCAGTGGATAAATTCATCATCTAGAAAGATCTAAATATGCTGCTTTGTCTTGCTGCTTTGTGATGCAGCAGATGTATCAATAGATGGTCCCACCTTCACCTCCCTGCCTCCTCTCATCAAACAGTTGGCTATTCACTCCATCATTCCAAGCTGCTTTTCTAACCTCTTCTGTTTTATTTCTTTCCACCTCCTCCCACTTGTCTTATGCAGAGCACCTTTGAACCACCATGAATAAGATAGCAAGGACGTATTCTCTCCATTTCCTCAAGTCACTCTTTCTCTCTCTCTTTTTTTAGTTGCCTCTTTCTACTTTCATGGTGCTGTCTTTCATTTCATCTTCTCTTTGACCCTCAAACCTTCTTGTCAAGGACTGATTGTCATCCGAGAAGCTGATTCTGAGAGGGGGAGCAAGCTCAGCTCCTCAAAGTTATTTAGGTACCTAACTCTCATTGAAATCAATGGAAATTAGTTGCCTTACCTGCCTTTGAGAATCTGGGTCCAAATCCTTATCAGAGAGGTGCATTAAGATCCAAACCTGTCATGTGCCAGCTCTGTCCAGTTTCCTTTGCGAAGAAGTTCTATAGCTGCTGCCTTGCTGCTGACAATGCTCTTTCCCACAATGCCCCAAATCTGGACTTGTCTAGTAACAGCCTCCCTGAAGTAGCCTTGGCAGGTCATGGAAAGATTGGTGGTCTCTGAGTTACCTGGTCCTAGCCTGGTAGATTAGATCTAGAATTTTGAATTCAACTGAAAAAAAAATATGTAGCCAGTGATTAATGTGTTCATGCCAGCTTTTGTTTAGTAGAAGAACAGACGTATTAATTGTGATTTTTGTCTGGCATATACCTTAATCACCAAGTAGATATCGCTTCCCTTCATGGGGGCGTAATCCAAATCACAGCTTGTCCCTTTCTGAACAGAAATCGCATCACCAGTGAAATACAACTCTAGGCAAAGAGCAGAAGCCAGGGTGATAAGCTATGGAGAGCTTGTTGTGAAGTAGTGGGATGTGTCATCGAATAAAGAACTTTATTACAATACAAAAACCCCAAACTTTTCAACCTTTTATATCAAGTTGTGCAGACCCTCTCTCTTCTGGTAAGCACAAAGGAAAAGGTGATGAGGTTCTATTTTTCCACAGAATGTAGATAAAGTGTTACAGGATATGTCAGTGTGAAGTCATCCTCTAACACTTGATCTAGGGTAACAGTGGATATCACAAACATTTCAGGAGGAAATGATTATGAATTTTACTCTCCAAGTATTTGAATACTGTTATCACTTTTTTAATCTTAATTTTTACCATATACTGTCTTCCATTAATTCTGTAATGTAGCTTTGCATGGAAAAATGCAGTCATAAATAAAACTGTGCTGTACTGAAGTATGCTGACCCAAGGTCTGAGATTTCCTTTCTCTCCATGAAGTTTCCATCCTACATGTAGGTCTCTCAGATTTTAATAGTATTTTAACTTGTCTTTTGTCTGACTCACCTTATAAACCAGAATAATAGTCATTTTTCTTATACCTCAGGTTTTAAAATAATCCAAAATGAAATTCATGTATTGGTTCGGTGCCAATTCCAGGTGAGCTTAATTTAACCTCTGAGCACCTTTTTGGCACAGTTAGCAGCAGCTTAGTTAGGAGTCTTTCCAGGGCCGGTGTAACCACTAGGCAAACTAGGCAGCTGCCTAGGGCACCAAGATTTGGGGGCACCAAAAAGTGTCCGGCGTCATAGGACTCAGCTGAGCGGGGCAGGGTGGGGAGAGAGGCCTCCATAACAAACCTGCCCCCACAGCGAGGAGACAGCCCGCCGGGCATGGCGACTAGCGCAGCCGAGGGATGGAGCCATTGGGGGAGGAAGGATGTGGTCCTGAGCTCAGGTGAGCTTCGCCCTCCAACGTGACGTGCCTGGGGCCAGGCACAGCTGCCTTCTGGGGCGAGGGAAAGTGAAACTAAACCCCGCGGTGCGACAGAGAGGAAAGGGCAGGCTGGCGCAGGTGCCACTTCCAAACACCGACACCCTCCTGGTGGCACTGTGCCAATACGGGGAGCCGGCCCTGATCCCCAGGGAGATCCTCACCTGCTTCCTAGGAGAGCCTGCCTCTGCCCTCCTTGCCCCTGGGTCCTTTCCCCCCCCCCCCCCCCCCGGAGGGCAAAGTACTCAGAGCCTGGGAACGTTTAGAGACCCTGCGAGCTGGGAGCATTCTCAGCCTTCTCCTTGCTCATAGGTTCCCCCGGGCCAGAAGAGACCGTTGTGAGCATTTCCTCTGACCCCCTTGTATTAATTCTAATGAATAATGCCACATTATGCAGTATTCCTTTTTTAAAGTTTATAATAAGCGATGCTCTGGGGGAGGGGAGGGGGCGCAAGTTTTGCCTAGGGTGTAAAATATCTTTGCACTGGCCCTGCCTTTCATGCAAGAGGACCAGTTTTAACTCTCTGTTCAAAGTGCTTTCCTAATTAATCCTCATGGGTGGTAAAATATTCTGCTGCACCACTAGGGGGCAGTGCATCCAGGCATGGTGGAGGAAGAGTAAGATGAAAAAGCCTATTCCTCTGCATTTTAGATGGCTTCAGGGGACTTTATGAACCTTCCAATATTCCGGTGTAGAAAGCTTGCCAAGAAGCACATTTAAATAAAATTAAACAAGAAGAGAAAGTTAATTATTTAAAGATCAGAAAAGTGTGTTGTGTACAGTAAGTTTTTCTTTGTTCAAATTACTGTGCTGTCTGAATGGTTTAAAATCAAGAAGCTCTTAACTGCTTGCTTACAATGTAGAATAAAATGAAAAAATATGAGGAAATTAATTTGACTACTCAAGAGAGATCAGTCTTAATAGATCTCTGCAATACGGACAAAAAAAGCTAGGAAGTTCTAGAATTCCAGCCTTTCACTTGCACTATTACGTGAAATGCAGATGGTTGGGTTTCCAAAGAGTGCATATTAATAATCACACTCTGAATTTCTTTAGCACCTTCCATCTGATGATCTCCAGGTGCTTTGCAAATAACAATGCTCTTCTAGTGTAAATAAATACACAGATAAACAATGCATTTTTTCTGAATTCCAGCTATCCAGATTTCCATGTTATATGATACTCTCATCAGGTCCTGTGTTTACCTTTTGTTTGGAAGATGATTTTTTTTTAAAAGAAACCTCTCCATTTTATAAAGCTTTCCTGAAATTCCATTTTTGGAATTTACTTGTATTATTATCCTTATTTCCCAAAGCACATCTGTGGTAGAGCAGGGAGTAGGACCCAGGTCTCCTGGCTCCCAGATTTGTGTATTAACTGGTGACCATTCTTCCTCTTCTCACCATTGGGAAATTAATTGTGCATTGCACGTACAAAAATGTGGAACTACTTTCATGTGCACTAGGTACTTCAGTTCAGCTTCTGTAAATAATTCTGTCTTTTCATAAATACTTCTGCGAGGCCTATCTGCTTCTTTTTTAAAATATGTAGACTACTCTGTTAAGTTTAGGTGTGATATTTGTGCCTTTTCTAGTTATATTAAAAAGTCACATCGGCTTTGAAATACGTGGCCATAGCCTTGACCCAGCCACTTATTTTCATGCTGTTATTCAGGCATGAAATTGAGGTTTACTTAAGCCTTACTTAAGGATGTTAGTGACTGGAAATCGTGTACAGGGGAATTTGTAAATTATGAATCTGCCTGCAATTTTTGCATACGTACCTTTAATGCATCTTTTCTGGAAGTGTAAAGTACAATTTTCAAGATAACTTGAGAGTAACAAGCCTAAATTCCGTTTTCAAAAGTGATGTGGCCACTTAGGCTCACTGAAAATCAGTGAGATTTAGCTCCTAAATACCTAAGTCACTTTTGAACACAGGACGTAGGCTTCTAAGTCACTTGGGCACTTAGAAATTTTTACTGCCGGTCTTGTATGCGCTGAATACTTAGGCACAAGGATGTTGAATTAAGGGTTCCAATGTTTAACTTTGTGTCTTCGTTTTGTTAAGTATCACAATTTTGATGGCTTTTCAATTTAATTGTTGGTGCCTGAAGTCCTCCATTATTTATGAGCTCTTTTGCCTGCAACTGCTGTAATCTACTTCCTGATCTATTGTTTCTACCCACAGAATTATAGTCTGCTATGGACTGACTTCCAACCCACCTAGAGGTGCAATACAGGTCCTCCTAAGTAAAACGTTAATCAGACCGGTGAGAGGTTTGAGCAGTGTTTTCCCTCTAAAGAATGGTATGCCACAGGTAAATGCTGTTCCTTGTGGTCACAATGTTATAAAGATCAATTTCAGCAGAAGAGGGAGGAAAACTAGCAAATGTCCTTTGAAATCTTTTACTTATACATTTTTTTTCTGCCATTTACAAGGTAGAAACTCACAAAGCAGGGCTTGTGAGGGGAAAGAATTCACATATCCCTCCCAAATTCTAGGCAGGCCATGAGCGCTTGTGTAGGGGTGAACTTCATGTAGGTTTTCAGAGCCACTAGAACCACATACTGATGGATGTTTTGGTATCTTCTTCATTGTGGACTAAATTTTTGTAAATGGCATCTTATTGTGGTTGCCTAAGGTTTTGAGGGCTTAGCTTGGATACTCAAAATCACAGGCTGCTTTTGAAAATCTCTGCTTATGGAATGGAAAAAACCCCTGAGGTATAGAGAGAAGTTGGTGGAATCTTCATCTCTTCATGTCTTCAAATCAAGACTGGATACCTTTCTGGGATATACATTCAAATACCAGTTATTGGCTTCAATACAGGGGTGACTGACTGAAATTCTGAGACTTGAGTTTATTTGGGAGGTCACAGTAAATGATCTAATGGTTCTCTTCTGACCTTAAAAATCTATGAAAAATTAAGATTTGCCCAAGATCACAGAAGTCTTTGGGAGAGTCCTGCCACAAGACCATCCTCTTACTCCTATTGACACTTAACTGTGGGGAAGAGAAATAAATGTTAATCAAAAGACTTTAATACCATCAGAAGATGTTATTGGGGGGACACCTATTTTGACATTGGTGTTCTTTCATTCTCCAAGTTTTCTCTTGGTAAAATGTTGCCAGGCACAATAATCTCTTACCTTTTTATAAAAAAAGTCATATATTTAATCTAGATGGCTTTTGTTGAATTTTCTTGTGAGGCTTCTTTCCACTATCCCTTGAAGGTTGGTGTGGTGAATAAATTAGTGCATATTTACAAAGCAAATACTGTAGTGGTAATTTATAATTAGAGTCAAACCTGGAGCAGCTAGGCGCTTACCTGCTTTTGTACCTTTTACCTTCCTGAAGTCCTCCTGATATTTTGCTTGTTGTGGGTGGGGGCGAGGAGGAGAAAAAAACTTAAACTTGCTGAAAAAGTGTCATATGCTCATTCTGCTTTACTCGCAGCCAGGCTGGATCCCCAGTCAGCAAGTCATTAAAGGTCATTAAAGGTTTTCTTTGCAACAATCACGTAGAAAGACCACAACGGCGTATTATTGCCACAGGAAATATGCTTCTCTACTTGCACCTTGACATTTTTATTAAAAAAAGAGCAGTATTTTAGGCTCCACAATTGCAGTAACAATACTGCAAGCTATAGGACTCAGTCTTCAGCTGGTGTAAACTGACCTAGCTCCTTTGAAGTCAGTGGAGTTACACTGTTTTACACCAGTGAGGATCGGATCCTGAAGCTTACACTCTTATTTATACCAGCTGACTCCTAGTTTTTTTAGGACAAACATTACACAATGCTGTGGCATTTATTTCAGAAGAGGTAGGGTTCCCTCCCTCCCCCCCCCCCCCGCCTTCCTTGATGGACTATTCATCTTGGCAGGTTCTCTGTGGATCACTGGAATAGTTAAGGGGTTAATCTTGTAGATATTTTGCAGATGAGCCTCTAAAGCGGTGAAGGAGTTAATCTTCACCTCAACACTGAGTACTTTTCTCAGTTTGACATTTTGCATGGCAGTTTTTCCTGCATCACAAAGCATCTTCATCTGTGCAGAAATTCAGTGATCAGACTTGGGGTTGGAGGGTGGGAGAAAAGGAAAGGCTGGTCATGCACAGGTTAGACTGTTTTAGTACATAATTTTGTAGGCATGAAAGCCCCTTAGGCATTTTTTTGCAATGGCGGGTTATTTTCTTAATTTAGACTTTAATTTTTTTTAAATCTATATATTAGACCATAAACTTCTCATGCATTTGTTCTTGGCCTTTCTACCTGTCCTAGTATTCCTTTTTTCACAGGTGAGTATCTTTCTTTAGCCTTATTCATCCTTATCATTCAGTATTTTTGTCACTTAGTTTAGTGGACAGAAGATTCCAGGGAGGTGCACTGCAAGGGAAAGTGGATGTGGAATAGGTTCCTAAGTAGCAGCCTTGTTAGTCTGTATCTGCAACTAGTTACTCTTGGTCTCCTTCCTGGTTCCTGAAAGCAAATGGCAGGAATCCAAGTGGCGTGTTGGGTATAATCATTTCCCCCACCCTCCCCTGCAAAGTTCCCCCAGTCCCACCTCAGTACTCAAACTGGGATAGCTGAATGATGGTTAGTTTGCCGCTGGCATAAAGGCAATAGTTAGATGTGCCACATTTGGCTCACAACACCTAGCTCTGCATGTGTGTAAGTAAGTAAATAAAATGTAACCAACCACTGCCATTATATATAAGTATTAGAACCTGATTCTGAGAGGTGATGAGCACCTTCACCTTCTTGATGGCACCACTCAGAACCCTTTTTTAAGGGTTGACATGGCATCTGTAGGTCTTGTCTGGTTTTTCTAATAAGCAACTATGATTCACCCAAACTTAGGACTCTGTGAAACTGTCTGTAGTGATACACCTTCTGCTGTTAAGACTTGATCTAAAGTTCATTGAAGTTGATGGAAACACTCCAATCCACATCAATAGGCTTGGAATCAGGCACTTATTTATCTGTAAAATCTAAAATAAGGCAAAAATTTTCAAAAACAACTATTGCTTAATGGATACCTCCATATTTCGATGCCTTGCTTGAAACTAGAGCTGGCCAAATCTCAGAATTTCTAGTTCATGGGAAATTTTGACACTTTTTAATTTGGTTTCAGTCCAATTTGGAATAAAACCAATTTTTTCAAAATTTTCCATGAAATTTTGGAAACACAGACACTTTGTGTTTCTGAAATGAAGTATTCTCCCCAGAATCACAGCAGCTGCTGACTTTTCAGTTTCACCACTGCTATTTAGTAGAGGAAAAACTGAAAACAACCTCAATTTCAGTCAGCAGCTGCCAGGGTCTGCTGCTCCAGGGCAGTTCTGCCATGAGGACTGTTCTGGGGCAGGGGACCCCATGGTTTCCAGACTTTGGGCTCTGTAACAGGGTGTCTGGAAGGAAACCCTGGCATAGTGGAACTGGCCTGGAGCTGTGAAACCTTAAAGTCTCGGGATTCCCAGCAGTCCACCTTCTGAGCTGGTAGGAAGCCAGCAACGTTTCTGTTGTAAGCCTGCCTGTCCTTTGACAGAATGTAGCTGCACTTGAACTGTTTCTGTGAAACAGAGTTTTGTTGGAAAATTTCCAACCTATGCTGTGAGAGACACTTTAAAGAAGCCTAATTTTCAGAAAGTTTCTCAAGCTGAGCACCCAAAAATTGAGGCATTAGTTACTTTTGCCCCAGGCCCCAGTGAGAAAAACATTGTGCCCGGAAGATTAACAAGCTCAGGCTCTTCCAGCCTGTCAAAAGGAGTAGGAGCTGCAGCAGCAGCAAAGGGCCTGTACAGAGAATGTCCTACTCCTGGGCATGGAAGAGTTACATTTCAAGAGAAATCCAACAGGTCTTAACCATTGTGGGAGTAGAGATCCACAGCCTCTTAAATAACTGGGTTTCCATTGCTTCCTTTCATAGGGAGTGACAATCTGTAAGGAAGGATGGTTTGTGATTTAGGCCTAGTCTACACTTACCGGCTGGTCCGGAGGCACGCCATCGATGTTCTGGGATCGATCCCGGAAGTGCTCACAATCGACGCCGGTACTCCAGCTCGCCGAGAGGAGTACGCGGCGTCGACGGGGGGAGACTTCCGGCCGCGTCTGGACCGCGGTAAGTCCGGACTAAGGTACTTCGAATTCAGCTACGTTATTAACGTAGCTGAATTTGCGTACCTTAGTCCGAAGTCCGGACTAAGTGTAGACCAGCCCTAAGATACAGTGCTGGACCATTCTGCCTTAATGGGGTGCTTTAATGAGTGACTATGGGTTATAGTCTTGTGTGATCTCAGGTGAGTCACATCAGCTCCAATCAGTGCCTCCATCCTGTGCCAGGAAAACAGGGATCAAAATACTTCCCTGCCCTGCAGGAGTGTTGGGAATGTAAACTCATCAATGTTTGTGTAGTGCTTGGACACCCTGGTGATGAGTCCATATAAAAGCACAGTCAGTAATAATAAACTATGGCTTTGTACACAGCAGATGTTAGATGTTGGCTACTGAGTGCTGAGTAGTTGCTTTTCTGGTAAGATGGATACTGCTCTGTTTATACTGTGGAAAAGAAAGCATCGCCAGCGAGAAATTTTATACTCTGCTTCAATGATCTTTCCCTGTAACGTATTCCATGGGATTAGTACTATCTGATGTTCTGATGAAAAAAAGTAGAACAGTACAATATCAGTCTAGCACATGTTAAATGGATTAAGAATTGGCTAACTGACATCTCAAAAAATAGTAGTCAATGGGGAATCATAATGAAGGCGTGTACAGTGGGGTTCTACAGGGATCGGTATTAGGATTTGGCGGTATTAGGATTTGGCGCTATTCAACGTTTCATCAATTATGAGGGAGTAAATGTAAAATCACTGCTGATAAAGATTGGCCAAATGGTAAATAATGATGAGCAATGGCAGATTAGCCACTGGGCCAATGGGGCCTGTGCCCAGGGGCCCCTGTCAATTGGAAGGCCCTGGAAAAATGGGCGCCTCGTGCCCCAACTCATTCCGCCCGCCTGGCACTCCTGCTGGGGAGAGGGGGAAGCCCCCGCACCCCAACTCCGCTCCCCAACAGAAGTGCCAGATGGATGGGGAAGCCCCCATGTTCCGACCTCATTTCCCTGGTAGGAGCGCTGAGGGGGGACCGCAGGTAGAAGGGGTGGGGAGGGGCCCCCACTTGCTCCGGCACAGGGCCCCCCAAAACCCTAATCCACCTCTGATGATGAGGAAAAGGCATACAGAGCGATCTGGATGGCTTGGTTAGCTGGGTCTATTCAAACAAAGTACATCATAATACTGCCAAATACTAAGTCTCTAGGAACAAGGGATGAAGGCCATATCAATAGAATGGGGGACTGTATCTGGGCAAGAAATTACTCTGAAAAGGATTTAGGTGTCATAGAGGACAATCCATATAATACAAGCTCCTAGTGCAATGTTATGGCAAATAGGCTAGTGTGAACCTTGGCTATATAAACAGAGGAGTAGTGAGTAGGAATAGGGAGGTGATTTTACCCATAGATAAAGCATTGATGAGACCAGTACTGGGATATTACATGAAGTTCTAGTCCACAATGTTGAAAAATTGGAGAAAGTGCAGAAAAGGAGCCTCACCAATTATTTGAGGGCTTGAGAAAATGCCTTATAGTGAGAGACTTAAAGAGCTCAATATGTTTAGCTTATCAAAGAGGACTCTGAGGGATGACTTGATCATGCGGTGTATAAGTACATTCATGGTGGAAAAAATACCAGGTACTAAAAATGGGCTCTTAAATCTAACAGAGAAAGGCATAACAGGAATGAATGGCTGGCAGCTGAAGCCGGATAAATTCCATTTAGCAATAAGACACGTATTTAACAGTGAGGCTGATTAACCACTTTGAAAAACTACCAAGGGAAGTATTGGACTCTGTTTCTTTAGGTCTTCAAATCAAGACTAGATTCCTACCTGGAAGATATGCTTTAGTCAAAGACACGTTATTGGGACCAATATAAAGGTAACTGGGTGAAATGTAATGACCTGTCTTATATAGGAGGTTAGAAAAGATGATCTAATGGTCCCTTCTGGCCTTGAATCTATGAACCTTCTGAACAAAGTAGTTCAAGCTGAGTGGCTGATTTCTTCCTACTTAGATCATTTTTGTATTATGTTCCCATGTCACTAGGGCTGGCAAGAAAACAAAAATTCCATTTGAGAAAAAAATGAAGTTTTAAAATTTGTTTTTGTTCTGTATTAGAACAAAACTGAGACCTTTCAACATTTTGAGAGAAAGACACAGACACCCAAGAGCTGATTTAAGTTTCTGCAATGCCTGATTCAGAGCAGGAACTTGAACCCAGGTCTTTCACATCCGAGCTGAATGCCCATACCACCAGGCTATTGGTTGTTTATGGATGGAGTTTTCTTTGGTTGTGACCTGAAATTCCTTCTTTGATCTGAGACACCTTCCCGTCCAAACCAATACATTTCCACAAAAAGTTTAGGTTTTTATAAATCAGCATTTTCAGATGAGAGAGAATTTCATCAAAAAAAATTCCTGACCCAGCTCTGTTTGTCAGTAGTGTGAACAATTTAAATCTTGCTTAAATACTTGCTTACATTTTACTTATTAATTGATCTCATATGAATCAACTTGTAAACTCTTTTCCTAGTGTTTTAAATAGCTGCTGTTGGGAAGAAGGAAGTATGAAAGGATGTTCCCTTGAGGCCACAGGAGAAGTGGGGAGGTCCTGCAGTGTGGGGAAAAGAGCTGTGCTGAACCCTGAGCATGCCTCATCTAAAGAATCCAAATCCATTCTTCTTAGTAACTTGCTCTGTTTCCAGTTGTATTAACATTTGCAAATGTAGAGATTTTGGGTGAAATCCTGGCTTCTTTGAAGGTAATGGCAAAACTTTCACTGTCTTCAATGGAGTCAGAATTTCACCTTATTAATTACAGTGGTTGAAAACCGCTTGAGTACTGTTCACTGAGTCAAGGGAACTGGAATCTGTTCCCAATTCAATTGTTGTCTTGCTGTGAGACCTTGGGTGAGTCATTTAACCTTTCTTGACAGTCTCCTAAAAAATAATAAAGTGGTTGGAGAGCTATGAGAGAGTACAGTGCATTTCTTAGTCTGATTCTTTACCATTAGTCTGTGATGTGGAAACTTGTCAAATGCTTTATTTTATTTAAATATATTGCATTCAAAGAATCGTTACCATCTAAGCCCTTCCACTGACTCTAGGATGACCAATAATATTTTCAGTGAGTTCCTGTAGATTGCTTAAGCATGACCTTCCTTTATTGAGATCCATGCTGTCTATAGCCCTAATCAAACTCTTGCTATTCCTCTACTCTGTTCTTTGAACACAGGCCCCGAGAGAGTTGAGAGTAGGGAAAAGGTAGTTGGTTGCGTGCCGTTTTTGTGCTCCCATCCCCCGGAGTAGCCAGGCAACCATTCAGCCTGCCCATAAATTGGAGCAACTTCAGGGCTGTTCTGATTTACACCTGTTCTTTGTCATTCCCTGTTCCCCTGGCTTAGAGACAATAGGTTAAATTCTCAGTTGTGCTGATTCACACTAGCAGACAATTTGGCCAGATAATACTAGGTGACTGTGAGAATTAGCCATCTAAATGTTTTACAGTGCCTTGAAATTATGATTCTGTAAGTGTGAAATATTATGAATATGTATTGTCATAAACTGTGATGTTTTTAGTGTTGGTACAATAGCACTGTTCTCTTTGTAAAGGTTGACCAGAATGTATTATCATGGGTACTTCTGACCCTCTCTGCTGGACTGTCATTTAGTATGATGCCCCAAGGAATTAAATGCACAAGTTCCAAACTACTGCTATTTTGCTGCATCCCTATCATTGCATTCAGTTACCGAGACATACTTATAAGCTCCTGATTTGCTTTCTCTGCCAGAAAAATAAGCTGTGCCTGTCCTGTGCTCTTTTCTCTTGCAAGTGGGTGTCATGCTGCCTGGTATGGGACATAGCTAAGAGCACCAATTTCAGGTCAGACTGGACTCTACAGGATCTATACCCCAGACTGGTGGTATACTCTAGCACAGCGGTTCTCAAATTTTATCAACCTGAGGACCCCCATTTTTATTTAAAAATGTTCACGGATCCCCCAAACCACTTGCTCAGCCCCAGGCCCGCCCTCACCCCTTCACTGAAGGCCCCACCCCCACCCTGCCTCTTCCTGCCCCCGCTCCACCCCTGCCCCATCTCTTTCTCGCCTCTTTCCGCCCCTCCCCTGAGTATACCCTGACCTGCTCCCCTCCCTCCCTCCCAGCACCTCCGGCACGCCGCTGAACAGCTGTTCCCCGGCGTGCCGGAGGCACTGGGAGGGAGGGGGAAGAGTTGAGGGAGGGATGGGGAGGAGTTGATCAGCAGGGCCAGTAGACCCCCTGGAGTAATCTTGTGGATCCCCAGGTGTCCACCGATCCCTGTTTGAGAAACACTGCTCTAGCATAAGATTTCACCACACCTGTAACAAATGTGTGCTTCCAAAATACTACACTAATTATCATGAAGCCACAGACAACCCCTTTAGGTCCTGTCGCCCCTCATGCACCACTCAGACAAAACAGACTTCCATGATAAACCAGAAATCACATATATTAGGTTCTTCCAGTTCCAAAGAACCAGACACATACCCCAGGTCAAAATATTCTTCAGATCTTACCCAAAGCCCAAGCTGGTAGCCAATCCTTTAGAACTAAAAACTAAAGGTTTATTAATATAAAGAAAAAAAGGAAGAGAGTTAGTAAGAGGTTAAAATGAATCATATACATTACAGTTGATCTCAGAATTTGTAGATCAGGATAATAGCATTGTTTTCAAATCTGCCAGTTTGTAATAAATTTCTCAGATTCATCCCAAATATTGGGGTCTTCAGTCCATTGTTCAGAGCTCTTCTTTGTTAGAAATCATAATCCAGACATGTGGGGCAGGAAAGAAGCAAAGAAGTGATGTCACAGCCTCCACTTTTATATCCTCAGCTAATGTGCATGGAAAGTTACTGGCACAAACATGGAGTATTGGATCACATGTCCTTACATGCCATCATTGAGTCATGAGGCATCCACTGTCGACATGCCCTCTGAGGTGTCCTTGGGAGGGGCCTATTCGAAGAGTTGTTTCTCCTAAATGGCCAGTCAACCATGGCTGACTGGTCTTGATGTAAATTTGTCATGTGGGTGTTACTCAGGAACATGACATGTTTGAAATACGAACACAGCAAATATTCATAACTTCAGGTACAATGATGATACACGGATTTAAACAGGATAATAATACTTAGCAGCTCATATCTCTTCCAATGATACTTTACAGGGACATACTTTGTACAAGTTTTATTGCAGTTGTATTACAGTGCTAGTAGCAGTGATATAAATGATCACCTTTCTTTCTATACAGAGTCACAATGGGTTTGGAAGGAGACACTTTTTTTTATTCTGCTCTGCTGTGTAGGTATGTTATGTTCACTCCCTTATTGCAAGGGGAAATTTAAAAAGATAAATATTCCTCTTGAAAAATAGCTTTCTTAAATTTTTGGTATGTCAAAAATGCTTTTAAAATGATGGTACACAGTGAAATATCAACACAATTGATAGACTTGACACCCAAAACATTTAACAGTACATACCATCCAGTGTATGTTGAAATGAATCAGCAGTTTCAATTCTATTGCTGCCAGCAAAGGAATTCAAATAATAATCATAAACTCCATCAGTTGACACTGATTTGATCTTTGTTGGCAGTCTCATCAGAAAGGCCAGGGATTTGATGGCATGTAGAGCTGGAATGCACTCTTCTACCTGGAATTGGTCCCCTTCAGGTCAAAGTTTGGGCACGTTAGGTGATAGTTTAGATAAGTTTGTACTGTAACTACCTGTTCTGTATGTGCTCTGTGGATAAATGAAGGATGTAATTTTCCAACAATGTTAGTTGGGCACATTTTTTACTAGCATTAGGGTTTTTAAATACTGAAGTCCATTTGATTCAATAGCTGAGAAACTTACAAGGAGTCCTTACTGTGCAGAGTTGCTTGTATTTCAGTAGCTCCTACCATCCGATGATCTCCACATGCTTTACTAATGCTAATGACTCTCACTAAACCCCCACTCCCAGGTAGGAAAGTTATAATGACACCTATACAATAAATAAGTAAAGGAAGTCAGTAACTTGTAGACACAGACCTTAGTATGGGGAAAGGCAAATCTGCATTGCTCGCTGGGAACACCAGGAGGTAGTACACCATAATGGGGCACCATGTGTATAGACACGGGTCTCTGTCTTTGGAATGTGTAGCATTATAGGAGGGACTGAAATTCTGCCTACCGTTCTCTGAGGGATACAAGTGTGGAGGTATCTTATCCACCAGCCATCTTTCCTCCCACTCCCAACAGAGTAATGTTTCCAATTAATTCCACAGAACTGTATTTAAATAAATTATAAAGGGAAACCCAAATATTTAAAATGGAAAGGTTATCAGTGAATGCTGCATAAATGAAAATGATGAATGAATAAATCTTCCTGGTTACTATAATTTTAATGTTGTTCATAAGGAGAATCCTAATAAAGGGATGAATCAGTTCAAGATTTAAGTTTGCAGTATGCTAAAATACAGTATTTAAGAACGCCTTGCTATATTGTAATTACCTAAGCATTTGTAAAACGGGGATGGCACAAGAGAGAAGGAGAGGCCAACTTCTAGAATTCAGAAATGCTTTAAATTATGTTTCCCAAATATGGATTTCATTTAGCTTTAATAAGGATGCTAAGTGAATAGCAACTGTTATTAAAAACATATTTATTGATGCTTGACATCTATGTTATTGATTATTAAACTTCTTTGTGTATAAAACATTTTAATGGCCACTTTCTATTTCAGTAACTCTCTTGTTAAATCAGTCAAGTGTGTATTTGTTCACTAATTTAAAAAAAATTATCCAAAGTTCTCTTTTGAACTGAGCTTCTAGGCTTGGAGTGAGTGAAACTGTTAGAATTTATTTAATGTTAATGGACATGGAGGGGGCAAAAAAAAATCCAGATGGATCCTCTATCGTGGGAGATATGGTTTGGATGATTGTAAGCTGGATCCTTGCTCCAAGTGACCTTTAAAGCCATTTTGAGCAGGCAGCGACAGATTCCCTCTAGCACTGGGGAATCCTGGGACATTGTAAAGCTGGCATAGCCAATTTTTGCCCTCCCTCTGTGCACAGGGTGTGTAGGGTGAAGTGAGAATAAGGACAGCTAGGTGTGGGAAGAGGCAGATAAGAATGATTAAAGGATTAGAAAACATGCCTTATATGAAATAATTCAATATAATTATCTTAACAAACAGAAGGTTAAGGGGCAACTTGATTACAATCTATAAAAACCTATATGGGTTTATATAGGTTTTTGGTAATGGGCTCCTCAATCTAGCAGAGAAAGGAATACCATCATCCAATGGCTTGAAGTTGAAGCTAGACAAATACAGACTGGAAATAAGGCATACATTTTTAACAGTGGGGGTAATTAACCATTGGAACAATTTACCAAAGGCTGTGGTGGATTCTCCATTACTGTAATTTTTAAATCAAGATTAGATGTTTTTCTAAAAGATCCGCTCTAAGAATTGTTTGGGGAAAGTTGTACAGCCTGTGTTATACAGGACATCCGACTAGGATGATCACAACAGTCCCTTCTGGCCTTGGAATCTATGAACAAACCTCCCCAAACAGCATAATTCAGAAGAGCTCTTAGGCCACGCTCAATTTTTCTACAATCAGTTTCAGACCCTGGCAGCCCCAGGGTCAGGGTAGGAGGAAGCCTTCAGTATTGGACCCATTATGAAGTTCTCCTTTAAGAAGAATAAAGGGAGAGGAAATAGACTTTGGGAAGCAAATGGAAATTATATGGAAAGGAGAGTCGCATGCCAAAAAGCACATGTCCCTTCAGTGCGAGGCATTGGATTTAAGAGGCTAATGTTTTCTGTGGTGATAATTACACAGCTAAGGGTGATGCAGATTTAATGGTGCTAATCAGAAGAGGCAAGAGAAAGCAAATACCAGATTTTAATTTCTGATTGGCTCTAGAATTTATTCTTCTCTGTCAAACCTGGTGTGAGAGGTTTGTTGGCTATGTATGTATTTTGTATATGGAAAATCTGGAAAATGTTAATCAAGGAGAATGGTCTGCATTAAAATAATCTGTTGACTTCAGCCAAAATGGAACATAATGTAGCATATAAATTCAAATATTTTAATTATCCTTCCACATAAATATTTTTAATTCTTTCTTGTCATGTGGCCATCACCACTGTTGACTTCAAACGCACTAGTGAGGAAAGAAGCTGTAGTAACATGCTGTCTGCACTACATTTTTGTAAAAACATATGCATGATGCTAGGTTGCATCTATCCCTTTTATGTTTACTGCCCAGATGACATTTTGTCAGACTGTTTGGAGGAAGGTGTTAGAATTGGGGCAAAATTAAGATCCATTAAGAAAGGGAGCTCATAATGAAAAAGCACCCCCTTCCCTTTAGCAACATCCCTGAGAAAATACTCCTTGAGAGAGGCGGACTTCATGAAATATTTGGCCATGTGTTCTTTGTACATTTGCCATCTGGCCTTCTTTTTTCTTAAAAAAAAAAAAAAAATTCAGATACATAGTATTTAGTATGAAAAGAAGTTGAAGCTAACCAGAATCCAGTTGCTTTGCGTTAGGGAGTAAAACAAAGATATTGTACATAAAATTGAAAGGAAAGGGACGTTTGTAAAAGCTTTCCACAATATCAGCCAGCATTTTATGTAGCCAGGATTTCAGTGGAAGCAACCAGCACAGGGGTCAATTGTATCAGTTAGTGTTCAGCAGTTGTATAGCCCCTCATATCCATTAACTGTGGCACGTAATTACATGGTGCCGTTGTTGTGGATTTTTTTTTGTTTTTTTGTTTTTGTTTAAGGATAGCAACCACAATTCTTCATTTTCCTGTCTATTACTTACCTCTCCGCTCATTTTGTATTACTAGTTACTGATTCTCTGTTAGCTTTCTATGTATATAGTAGTTTTGCCTTGGATATTTGTGTGTGCATCTGTCAGTCATCTATCTGTCTCTTAATATCAAGACATCCACCTGAGAGGTGGTAATTTCCCCCTTTTGTTCAATGCACACAAGTAGGTGGATCAATAACACAGGAGGCCGAAATGTCTCGAGAAAAATTCCAGTGGATTCTAAGCAGACTGTGTGGATCAAGTTCTCTTTATAAGTTCCTAAATGTTTCCACACGTTTAATTTGCTTTGATGTATTCTTGGGGAAAGTTTTTAAACCTTCGATCTGCCTATGCTATAGGAGTTGACTAATTTTGTTGCTATGGAGTGGTTTATGAGTACAGTATCTCACACAATAAGCAATAAGAAATTGGATTACCTCAGAGGAGGTGGATAAAGTTGTAATATACTGCATGTGTTTTCAGCAGAGGGATTCCAAATCTGTGGGAAGAGAGAGGACAGTAGCTGAGGGAGCTTTCTGTGGTCAGGGATCAAAAACTGAAGAGAAATCCTGTGGAAATAATCTCATGCTCTCTCTCCCTTTTTATTTTCCTGCAGAAAATACAGATATAATCATTTAAAAATAGAAATGACCCGATGCAAACCAACTAAACTGCACATTGTTTTATATAGTAATCGAATGGTTAGCTCATTAATGGCAGCTCAACTATATATACTGTGTGTGTGACATTCTATACCTTGGGGCAGGGTGCTGTAACCCCCATATACCTCATTTTCATATAATCATGATCTTACATATAAAGCATGCCTTGTAAGGGGAAAGGTTATGATATGCTGAAAGTCATTTCTCTATCCATATATGTATATCATTAATGCATATGAAGTTATGAGAATTGTGTAGTATGGTTGTTACTAAAATATGGTGTAAATTGGGGGAATCAGCCAGATATTAGCTCCCCAGAGGCAACAGCAAGGAAAGTAACCTACGGCCGGGTGGGGTGTCAAACAACCCATCAACAGCCATTGTCCAGCAAGGGAGCTACAATGCAATGACTCACCTGCATGAGGCCACACCAGGGGAATTGCTCAACCTTGCTTGGAGAGACTCAGTAATGCTCACCTGACTCTGAAGGGCAGGGGGCAAAGCCAAGGGGGAGGAAAGGACATGATAAAAGGAAGAGACATGTGCCATACTCTTCCTCTCTCTTCCACCTGCACCTACAGACGCCACACCAAGTGACTGAAGCACTGATCAAAGGGGAGAGCCTGGCTGAAGAGCAACCAGCCAGCCTATGGTGAGAAGCATCTAAGTTTGTAAGGGCATTGAAAGTGTTAAGATCAGCTTAGAATACATTTTGCTTTTATTTCATTTGACCAAATCTGACTTGTTGTGCTTTGACTTATAATCACTTAAAATCTATCTTTCATAATTAATAAATCTGTTTGTTTATTCTACCTGAAGCAGTGTGTTTGGTTTGAAGCATGTCAGAGGCACCCCTTGGGAGAACAAGCCTGGTACATATCAATTTCTTTGTTAAATTGACAAACTCATATAAGCTTGCAGTGTCCAACGCTGGTTGTGTCTGGGACTGGAGATATTGGCTAATGTCATTCGGTTGCAAGTAGCTGGGAGCAGTTTACATGCCAGAGGCTGTGCGTGAACAGCCCAGGAGTGGGGGTTCTCACAGCAGAGCAGGGTAAGGCTGGCTCCCAGAGTCAAGGATTGGGATGACCTATCAGACACCGGTCCAGACAGCTCCAGAGGGGAACTTCACAGTGTGTATGAGTATATTATTACCCATGCACTTCTTTGTAAGTGCAAGACTATGTTTGTTTTTGTATACCTAATATGTGTGTATATAAAGTATGTGTGTATTGTATATAAAATGTGAGCCTGTAGGGTGGCACTAATTGCCCTTTGTGTTTTTTCATTGGTTCTCATACTCAAGATCAAACCAGGTGCAACCACTGAAGCATGTTATTTAATTGCTTTCACTGCTGATGGCAGCAGTTTCTTGTGGAACATCAGGTTGTGCCAGATAGATACATCCAGTAAATTAACTTGTCTAGTATGATTGGGTGAATCTATTATGCTGTTCAGCAGGGGAGCCATAACTACTTCAAGCCGTGATCTTATCAGATCTCATAAGCAGGGCCGGGGTGGGTCAGGTTAGGACTTCTATTTTCGACCCGTAATTCCCAGGTATGGCAGGAAGTAGTGATGACTAACTGAGGAAGTGACATTATTTTTCTGAGTTAGCACTGAAATGATGCCCCAACATGATGCAGGGGCTGCTGTGTGTCTGGACATGTTGCCTTTTTGATGAGATGCTAAAGCAAATAGGGCATTACATTCTGCCCCCTTAAAATTTCCCTTGAAATTTCAGTTGGAGATGACATTTTCACATCTTCTCCTGTAGCACTGCTGTGCACTGTTTCACCTCACAGGCAGTGTCACTTCAGTGGTATGCTAAGTTCTCTGTCTGCCTGTCTGTGTGTGTATATATATATATATATATATATATATATATATATATATATATATATTCACGGAGTCACAATGAACTTCACCATGTACCTTCATGGGGAAAAATACCAGGTACTAAGGGCTCTTCAGTCTAGCAGCAAAAGGCATACCAAGAACCAATAGCTGGAAGCTGAAGCCAGACAAATTCAAATGAAAAATAAGGCGCGCATTTTTAACAGTGACGGTGATTACCCATTGGAACAGAAGACAAACAAACAACTGTCAAAGGAAGTGGAGGATTCTCCATCTCCAGATGCTTTTCTGGAAGAGATATGCTTTATCCAAACAAAATTATTGGACTTAATCTGAGAGAGACTGGGTGAAATTCTATGGCCTGTGATATACTGGAGTTCAGCCTAGATGATCTATTGGTTTCTCTGGCCTTAAACACTATAAATGTAAGGACATTAACATCAATGCTGTGAACTAATCATACCTAAGCGTGGAAGCTAACAATTGCATTAACATGGTGGTGAAGGTGACGGAGATAGGGGAGGTTGACCTAATGGGGTAGTACATTGTGTTGCAGTGAAAATGATCTAGGTCCATGTCGTAACCAGGGTTTCTCAGTCCCTGGGTTGGCTGATGTTGGGCATGCTGGTAAGGTACTATTATAATTTTGTAAGGTGAAAAAACATCATGTTTTTTCTGCTTTTGGCTTGATTGTACCTTTTCAAATGTAGAAACATTGATGTGTTTCTTTGCTCTTTCCTGGAATCTAAGGGTTGGATTATTCAGTCTGCCAAGTTCACTTCACTGTGCTTTTACTTACACAAGCCAGTGATTCGGATTCGACAATTCCCCCTTTGTAAGAGGAATCTCCATGGGCCTTAAGGTGCTGGAGGCAGCATGTCCACCTCTTATACCATCTGTCAACTGACTCATAAAGTAAAGGGGAGGAAGGAGTCTGAGAGGAATAAACTGAAGGAATACTGGGGGTGAGGTGCTGGAGGCGGCACCTTATGCCAGTTTTGGGTGTTGGATTAGACCCTTGGCTTCAAGTTCTGCAGAGGCCTGGTGGTATCTGGTTGCCTCCTGCCACCACTCTTCACTACTTCCTAGTGGAGCTCCGACAGAGTGGAAAATGGGGGTTCACTTCACTATTTGGAAGCTTCTACAATGTCAAAGTCTTTGAAGAAAAATAAATAGGCTCAAACAGTCACTCTGATCAGTCCTCTGTTTTTTGTTATGTAAATCTCTTGCTGCATTCTACCTGGCAGTATTTTGGCAGCTAGAGACCTTTGCCATCCTCAAGAGCATACAGAAGGCATCTTTAGGATCAGGTGGACAAGATCAACTTTCTGCAATTGCAGAGACTTACATTGGTGGCCCCTGTTTCCATCCGTCTTGTTTGTCAGTGTTTGTGTAATTTTCTAATTCATTTTCTTAAAGCTATAGTAAGAAACTATGTAATGGTTTCATGCAATAGTATGTAAGATTTTACATAGTCAATACTCTGGGGAGGCCTTTAATGTAGAAGATGCCCTTAGGGGTCCATTTCTTTTTATTTATTGATTTTGGTGTGCACATTAACCGGGAAGTCAAAATCTCTTTCTAGCTGTTTTCTCAAATTTTAAATAGGTTAGGAAGGCTTCTATGAAGTCATCAGTTACCTAGTTACTGCACATAAATGTGTTCCCAACTGTAACAGGTTTCAGATTTCTGGCTGAATTCCTTCTAGCCTGTGTCAGAAACCCCCACTAACTACAGACAGCTGCAGCTAAACAGAAATAATAACGCTGTGGAAGTGCCTTACACTGCACAGCAAATTGGGCTTCAGTTACTCAAATGCATTTTAGCTGTTTGTGACTGTATACTGTTGCCAGGATTGGATAGGGTATTTGGGATGATATAAATTTTAAGTAAACCTTCTTGTTACTTTTCTTACTGTCAAAACATTAAGAGTAATTTGGATTCAGGGAATTGTTTCCAGTGACCTGGATTCATTTGTTTTACCCCACCAATCAAATTACTTTTAAATATTTAATAACATCATAAGTAAAGAAGAAAGGGGGAGGAGGAATCAAGGCATTAAAAACTTTAAGGAATAAGTAAATCTACACTATAACAAACTCCATTCTCCCCCCTTTCTCGTCTCTGTTTGGACTTGTTTTCCCCTGTAAAAAAAAAAAAAAAAAACTTTGCTTGTAAGTGTCAATTATGGCGTTAAATATCCATGTGGGAGTGGGGGGAGAGGGAATTGCTTTAAAAAGAGCTCTCTGGTTCTGTTTAAAGTCTGAACTGACAAAGCTAGACAAACATACACAAATAAGGGAGAGAAATAAACAGCACAAGATGGGAAAATGCAGGTTCTCTTTGATATTTGCAGTTCAGCTAAATTAAATTCTTGTTAGACAAAGAGCAATAGTAAAAAGGTGAGAAAAAATAGTTGGGGGTGGAGAATGACACACTCAGGGAATGGGGGAAGGAATAGCAAGTGACTTATTTCTTCTTTTCAGGAATTAATTAGGACACCCCTGTGGCGATGTTGAGGTTACCTGATTTCTCTCTCCTGAGCCAGTCTAGTGAGAGTACTTATCTGGATTAGGGAAAAGAACTATCAGTTGTGCATGGTAAATGTTTGGCTCCCAGTATGTGGTGGTGGCAGTGGTGATCAGAGTGGTGGTGCTGATGCAGATTGATATATTGGGAATTGATATTGCTGTCCATAATGTCCTGCCCCACTGAATAAATTGCCAAGTGCCTGCTCCTAATAGGGAATGCTGGAGGGCCTGGGGCTGGCCAACCCTGATTTCGGACAGAGCCATGCCTAGGAGACGTGATTGCCACACCTAGAAGAGTGATTGCCCTGTAAAGAGCAGCTGAAGGCTACAGTGAAGGGGGAAGCTGAGAAAATGGCAGGGAGTGAGAAAGGTTCCTGCAAGGAAGGCCTTCATACCGGGGAGCTGAGAAGTCAGAGCCAGGAGGCTGAGCTCCAGCTAGGTAAAGTCTGGGAGTTACTGTTGAATTAGGATCAAACTATTGGAATGAGGGCTGGGGATTCCCTGTCTAAGGGGTCAGTCCTGGAGAGCCAGTGTGTACCCAGAGGACTGAATAAATTAGACCCCCAGAAGGGGAGTGTTTAACTAACTTTGGATTGTGTTGTCGAGTTATTGAGGAATTAAGAGGGGAAACAGAGGCAGGTGCTGCAGAGTGACCTCTGGCCATAAGGGGGCGCTGGGAGGCGGCTGACCTTGTTACAGGGTGGAAACCTCATTCCATCAAAACAAGGTTCTGATAGTCCATATATAGATGCTTCCTTTCATCTTAAGAAAGGAAATAGCCTTAGTGTATGGTCTCCGTCTGTCCGTTAGGAAGAACGGTAATCCAAACATCTGGGCTGCTACGGAAGAAAGAAAATGAAGTTAGGAAAATAGTTTTTATTTTGCTAATATAGCTATCTGCTACAGATCATTGTAATGGTAATATACTTCCCCGTATGACTTTGGAAATCATCTTTAAACCAAGAAAGGGGAAAGCCTCTTCAAGCAGTGTGTGTATAGCTCAGGAAGTACTTGTGTCTTTCCTCAAAGGTGATTTAAAAATATATATTTTGATATTTTTTCTACTTGTGTATTTCAGTGATCAAAACCAAAATGCCATGAGAGCAATTAATGTCATCTGTCAGTTCCTTTATCTGGAGCATTGAGGATAGAATTTCTAAATGAGATCATGGCTGCTTTTTGCATCTGGAGGTGAAAATAACTTTCTGATGGAAAGACAGGGCTGGCTAGTGTTTACTGAAGCCATTGACGTCAAAATAGTAAGTGTCCAGTTGATCACCTTTAACCCAGGACTATTTTCCAAGGCAGGCAACATGTGACCACATGGATATTACACAGTTAAGAACAGTAGTGAACATAGGCACGTTTTACTAGAAAAGTTTAGATGTTTTTAGTGTTTTGCAAGGTGCCTTGAGCCATTCATAGGTCAGACTGTTAATTGCAATGTAGTGCAACACAAAGGGCAACTCCTGTGTGCTTTCAGTGGGATTGCATCTGGCATTTGTGCTCTATTTAATATTTCCTTCTCTTCAGGAACCACCACTGTTAATAATTACAGTGGAGAAAATGACAGGTTTCAGAGTAGCAGCCGTGTTAGTCTATATCCGCAAAAAGAACAGGAGTACTTGTGGCACCTTAGAGACTAACAAATTTATTAGAGCATAAGCTTTCGTGGGCTACAGCCCACTTCTTCGGATGCATATAGAATGGAACATATATTGAGGAGATATATATACACACATACAGAGAGCATGAACAGGTGGGAGTTGTCTTACCAACTCTGAGAAGCCAATTAAGTAAATGGAAAAAAAACTTTTGAAGTGATAATCAAGATAGCTCAGTACAGACAGTTTGATAAGAAGTGTGAGAATACTTACAAGGGAAGATAGATTCAATGTTTGTAATGGCTCAGCCATTCCCAGTCCTTATTCAATCCTGAGTTGATTGTGTCTAGTTTGCATATCAATTCCAGCTCAGCGGTCTCTCGTTGGAGTCTGTTTTTGAAGTTTTTCTGTTGTAATATAGCCACCCGCAGGTCTGTCATTGAATGACCAGACAGGTTAAAGTGTTCTCCCACTGGTTTTTGAGTATTATGATTCCTGATGTCAGATTTGTGTCCATTAATTCTTTTGCGGAGAGACTGTCCGGTTTGGCCAATGTACATGGCAGAGGGGCATTGCTGGCACATGATGGCATATATCACATTGGTAGATGTGCAGGTGAACGAGCCCCTAATGGTATGGCTGATGTGATTAGGTCCTATGATGATGTCACTTGAATAGATATGTGGACAGAGTTGGCATCGGGGTTTGTTACAAGGATAGGTTCCTGGGTTAGTGGTTTTGTTCAGTGATGTGTGGTTGCTGGTGAGTATTTGCTTTAGGTTGGGGGGTTGTCTGTAAGCGAGGACAGGTCTGTCTCCCAAGATCTGTGAGAGTAAAGGATCATCTTTCAGGATAGGTTGTAGATCTCTGATGATGCGCTGGAGAGGTTTTAGTTGGGGGCTGAAGGTGACAGCTAGTGGTGTTCTGTTATTTTCTTTGTTGGGCCTGTCTTGTAGGAGGTGACTTCTGGGTACTCGTCTGGCTCTGTCAATCTGTTTTTTCACTTCAGCAGGTGGGTATTGTAGTTTTAAGAATGCTTGATAGAGATCTTGTAGGTGCTTGTCTCTGTCTGAGGGATTGGAGCAAATGCGGTTATATCTTAGAGCTTGGCTGTAGACAATGGATCGTGTGGTGTGTCCTGGATGGAAGCTGGAGGCATGTAGGCAAGTGTAGTGGTCAGTAGGTTTCTGGTATAGGGTGGTGTTTATGTGACCATCGCTTATTAGCACAGTAGTGTCCAGGAAATGGACCGCTTGTGTGGATTGATCTAGGCTGAGGTGGATGGTGGGATGGAAATTATTGAAATCATGGTGGAATTCCTCAAGGGCTTCTTTTCCATGGGTTCAGATGATGAAGATGTCATCAATGTAGCGCAAGTAGAGTAGGGGCGTTAGGGGACGAGATCTAAGGAAGCGTTGTTCTAAGTCAGCCATAAAAATGTTGGCATACTGTGGGGCCATGCGGGTACCCATAGCAGTGCCGCTGACTTGAAGGTATATATTGTCCCCAAATGTGAAATATTTGTGGGTGAGGACAAAGTCACAAAGTTCAGCCACCAGGTTAGCTGTGGCATTATCGGGGATACTGTTCCTGATAGCTTGTAGTCCATCTTTGTGTGGAATATTGGTGTAGAGGGTTTCTATGTCCATAGTGGCCAGGATGGTGTTTTCTGGAAGATCACCGATGGATTGTAGTTTCCTCAGGAAGTCAGTGGTGTCTCGAAGATAGCTGGGAGTGCTGGTAGCGAAGGGCCTGAGGAGAGAGTCCACATAACCAGACAAGCCTGATGTTAGGGTGCCAATGCCTGAGATGATGGGGCGTTCAGGATTTCCAGGTTTATGGATCTTGGGTAGCAAATAGAATACCCCTGGTCGGGGTTCTAGGCATGTGTCTGTACAGATTTGTTCCTGTGCTTTGTCAGGGAGTTTTTTTTAGCAGATGGTGTAGTTTCTTTAGGTAATCCTCAGTGGGATCAGAGGATAATGGCCTGTAGAATGTGGTGTTGGAGAGCTGTCTAGCAGCCTCTTGGTCATATTCCAATTTATTCATGATGACGACAGCACCTCCTTTGTCAGCCTTTTTGATTATGATGTCAGAGTTGTTTCTGAGGCTGTAGATGGCGTTGTGTTCAGTATGGCACCCTAACATCAGGCTTGTCTGGTTATGTGGACTCTCTCCCAGCTGGCCAGCTTTAGGTGAATGCCTTATCAAAATCTTTGTAATTGCAGCCTTATTGGCAGTGAGCCATGGCACTTAACAAGAAGGAAGAATGTCATCCTGGGAGGGAAACAGATAGCTTAGTTTTAATGACAAATGATTTCGCTTATTCGGTCCTAACTACACATTTGGCTAGAAGACCTTTTATCAGCTTACATCTGCAGTCCAAATTAGGTTTGAACAGCAGGCAGGAGGAGCTGAGCAACATTTCTTTACCATCCCATTGGAATATACAATAGCTAGAATATACAGTAGCTGGCCACAGAATGGAATACATAAATGTACTTCAGAGAGGGAATGCAAGTCACAGCACTTTCATATAACAGTTGATTGTATGTTGCCTGATAACAGTTTTTGAGGTTCTTAGCGGTGATATGTTATTTCTTGCTTCGTGGGTGGGTGGAAAATTTTAAAACCATTTTGATAAACCCTATGAATGTTACTTTGGAAGGATTGGTCAATCTGATTCTTAGAGGGACTTTATGCCAACTTTCACTGCAAATGAATTCACCAACATTCTTTCTTCAGTCTCACCAACAGGAAACTAATTTAACAAATGAAGGCTTTTCCTATTTCTCTCAGGGGTGAAGTGCAAAGAGAGGACAATTTATTCAAAGCATCTTCGAGGACACATTGATCTATGTATAATAGAAGTGTCTAGTTTTGATCCTCAATCATGGAGGATGAAATTCATCTCTGTGCAGAGAGCCACTTCAAGGCCTCCGAACCATTTAAACAACCCTTCAACCCATAGACGATGTGCTCAAGTGTGCACAGAGCTGAACTTCATCTGGAAATTTTTTTGCTTTTTTGTCTAGTTTATGGGTATATTTCAACTGTTAGGTTGAATTGGGTTGCCAATGATTGAAAATATAGATGTCTAGTAGGTCTGCTCTTTCAATGGGAGTTTTGGATGCGCGAGTGTAAGCCTGTGGGCTGTCGTTCTAAAGGGAAGGAGCTCGTTGTTACCATCTATTGGTGAACTGGAGAAAAGGATGGAATGAGCCAGCCCTTATTTGCATGTTTCATGTCCACCATCCTACTGTGAATATTTTGATCATTTGCATTAAAATTCATTTCAGTTTTGAGCATAGAGGTCTTGAAATGTTACACAATGAAGATAACAAAGGGGCAACAGAAATGTACTTAATATGCCCTGAGTGAGGAGTTGCCATAAACAGACCCTCAGTTTTGCAAGACTGGGTAGTGGAGCTTGGACATAAGATACAGACAGGGAGAGGAAAGGATTCCTATCTTGTGACAAGGAGTAAATCTTTGTTGACAAGGACTCTGGTCATGGGTCCTATATGCCATTGAACTCCATCTGCAATGCAATGATAGAGCTGACTGCACTCTGTTATGGGCCCCTTACCCAGCACCACTAGGACCACCATTAGAGCCAGAATCACCTGAGCTGGTTAGGGAGTGTAGCCTGAGGATCCAGGCTTGGCATTGTGATGAGAGATGATGTGGAGGTGGTGGCAGCAAGGTGAGGTGGTGGAGTTTCTGGACCCAATCTGGCACAAAGACAATATCGTGGTGAGAGGTAGCAGTGCAGCAAGAAATGGTGTAGTGGCAGCAGCTTGGCAAGAGATGACACAGGTGACAGCAAGGTATCCCTTCACAGAAGCCAGGCAAAACTTTCCCCTCAGTGCTGGAGGTGGACCTGCATGACTGCACTCTCAGGCCTTGGAACTTTACTAACCACTGACAACAAACTGTGAGTGGGATGCACCCAAGGGGAAGTGAAGAAAATGAGGTGTTAAAGGCATGTTTGTTCTTTGAACAGTCACAGACAGGTGCGGAAACTGAGGTAAAGGACTATCGCCAAAGAAGCTGTGGGATGGGTGTTTTTACTTATTTATATAAACTTATTGTTTTTCCCAAACCAAAGCTGTGCTCCTTTACCCCTTTATAAAGTTTTCTTGTTTTGTACACACTCGGTGCTTGTAACGAGTGCTGTGAAGTATGCCCATACAAGATGTTCAGTTTTTCCCAGGTTACGGGGTGGAAGCTCAAACCACTGGTGTTTGTTTATTTTAAGAGGAACCCTAACTAGATATTTGAACCTGGCCCTTCTTGGTGGCCCTGCTTGCTGCCCACATCACCTGTCTACCAACAGCATTTGGCTGAAGGGTTATACCAGGAATGCAGAATTTGGCAGCTGCTATCAGTATTTATGAATGAAATTGATATTTCTCATTTTTGAAGTGGGAACAATGGCAATATTTGACAAAGGTTTGTCGTGTGAAGACAAACTATTCATCAGAAACCTCCTTTGGCCTGTTTATACAAGCAGTGTTAGTGCAAGCAGCTTGCACTTCAGCTGTTTGTATTCTTTGGAGAGAGAACTTCATTCTCCACGGCAGGGAATCTGGAACCTTACATAAGCCCCAAATTCACATGAAATCCTTGGAAGCAGAAGGAACCCCCCACCAACTAAATAAAACAACACCGCTTAGCTCTATTTTTGAAGGCTTATATTTATATCATAAATACTTTTAAAAGGTTACTACCATCTGATGAAGAGATGCGTAAGGAGTCGATTTAACTATTAAAGCTAAAATATCTTTTTCTTTAAAGAAGAGGCATGTTGTAAGGAGCATCAGTTTCGCTCTGAAACATCAGGGAATACAAAATATATGAAAAAAATCATAATGAGCTAATGTGGGGTTTTATATATAAATATAAAATAGATATTTCTATAAAATCAAACAAAACCCCCTTTATGGACCCATCGAGATATGTTTGTATCAAAGCTGAGTAACTGCATGACCCTGTTCTTGTAACCCTTGTCATATCTCACTTCCTCCCTTCTATTTATTACTGTCAAAGGGTCCTGTTGAAAGTTAAGGCCTGATGTTACAGACATTTACACAGAAGTCACGTTACTCATGCTAGCAGTCCCATTTGATGTCACTGGCACAAAAAGTGTGAATAAAGTTACTCGTGTGGAAATGTAGGGTTGTTATAGTGTAAACAGTGGTTAAGTAGAGTGTTTGCACTTGAAACGTTTCTTCAGTTTTGAAATTGCCAATTCCAGCTATCCCCCCCTATTTTTAAGTATAGAGAAATCAAGCCACATGTTACTCAGTTCAAAGGTTTGTGCTTTTACCCCTGCTTTGTACATGATTTCGCAGGGTAGTGGATGGAACTGCAAAGAGGTTTTTGGTGGCCCAGGGCAAAATCTAATATTGGAGCCCCTTCCCCCCCTTAAAAATTATCATGGAGATGAAAGAGGGGAAGGGACAAAGGATCAGAGGGCCCTGTCCTGTGGGGTCACTGCCCTCCACATGAGGATGTGCCTGTCCCTGAGCTCCAGCCCTGCTACTGGTAGGAATGGTATCTCCAACTCAGCTCCTGCCTCCGGGCTCTCGGCTTGGCGGGTTGCCTCAGGCTTGGTGTGGTGATGCATTTGGCTGGGGGATCTGGGCCCAGTCAGGCTGAGCATGTTGTTCCCTGCATTATTGATGGCAGGTGCCAAACCTGAGTGGCACTGCGACCCTGTGCACCAGGTCACAATGCCTCTCACCCAAACTTTGGCCTGGCTGCCCCTCCGTCACTTTGGGGGACCTCTTAAACAGGAGGCCCAAGGAAAACTCCCTGCATCCCAGGGCAACCCTAGTAGTGGAGAATCAGCCCTATATAAATGCTAGTGGACTCAGCATATATGTATCTATTTGTCACTTTACATTACTTTAAAGATGTACAATCCTGGAAATCCCCCACCTCCTGCTGGGTATCTCTCTCTTAATTTTTCCCCTTTGGAAGTCTTAGGTGAAACTAGAGCTTTTGAATTATGCTAGATTGACAGCCCTGGAGACTAAAGTCCTCTGTTCATCCATAGATTGGTGCAGAAGGTTAGCGGTACTACCAGCTTCCCTGCCAGTGTGTCTAACCTTGTTTAGAAGGGCCATTTATAGTGGTGAGAATTCAGTCTCTAATCCATGGCATCTAGGCTGAGATTGCCAACAAGGTTATTGCCAATTAGTGCTAATTTTGTTGGTAGCTTTTGTAAGTAAAACCATTCATAGTGTTTCCTTGCCCTTTGTCGTTTATTTAATGTTGCTCACTGTCCGTGCTAGGAAGCTTATGTCTTGGTGCCAAACTGGATAGTTTAAGAACTCTGACTTGCTGAAGACTAATGCTGCAGGTCTCTCTCTCTCTCTCTCTCTCTCTCTCTCTGTGTGTGTGTGTGTGTGTGTGTGTGTGTGTGTGTGTGTGTGAGTGTGTGTGAAATAAAAACTTTCACATTTGTAAATGTGAACTCTTGAATGGAGGCAGCACGTGCAGGTGTTAATGGACACATCTCTCCTGCCAACATTTGCCTATCAATTCAAGCAATTATTATATCCTGGGTTAAAGGAGAAGAGTCAGTGGGACAGATCCTCAGGTGGTGTAAGTCAACATGATTTCATTGACTACAATAGAGCTATACTGATTCACAGCATCTGAGGATCTGGCCCAGTGTAACAGAATGGTGGTGTGACACTGCACCCCATATTCTTCACGGTAATATTATTATGATATGATTATGGAATAATTATGATGCATTTTGTATAAGACAGGTCATATGAGGTGTCATTGGAAAAGTTATGATTTGCTGAATATGATTATCCTATTTGTATGCATGTATCATTTTTGTATCTAAAGTTAGGAATATTGACTATGTATCCGTATTTCAATCGTACTTACTCCTGGTGACACCCACAACTAGCCTTTCTGGTACAACAATGAAGACGCCAAACAGAGCTAATGGCCCATCAGCAAAGACAATGGACCCTGGAAGAACTTAACCTTCCTGTGAACGTTCCAGACAGCCTGTAAGTAATGGCTGCTATGGCTCAGCAAATTTTGCAAGGGCATGTGACCAGGCCACATGACTCTGGACTCCATCTTGGGATGTCAGTGTTTTTCTACAAACTGAGTTTGGGACAAAGGGTTCCCACCATATGCTAAAGCTATGTAAGGCCGGGAGTGACATCATCTGTTGATCTTCACTCCCCACACAAGAAGATTCCTGGAAACATATGAGGAACAAAGACTGAATTGGGGGAAATGCTGGACCCAGGCTAAAGGGATTTCTGGCCTGTGTATGAAAACCTGGGGATTCCAAGCTGCAGAGCAAGTGTAGCTCGTGCCTTAAGAATCTGCAGCCTGCTTGTATCCTCAGCCAGGGTGAGAATTTGCTAATTCGTATCCTATCTTTATAATATCTTAGACTTAGTTTGCATTTTTGTTTATTTACTAGGTAATCTGCTTTGATCTGTTTATCACTTATCACTTAAAATCCATCTTTTGTAGTTAATAAACTTGTTTTTACTTTATCTAAACCAGTGAGTTGGACTGAAGTGTATGGGAAATCATAGCTCAAGGGACAAAGGCTGTTGCATATTCCTCTCCACACTGGGAGGCGGGGACGAACTCTATGAGCTTACATTGTACAGTTCCCTGTTCAGCGCAAGACCGTATAATTTTGGGTGCATACTCCAGAGGGGAGGGGGGGAAAGGGGTCTAGGGAGCTGAGAGTTATCTTGGCTTTAGCCTTTCTACTGTTGGTTCGTGCAGTGACTAGTCAGAGAGCCTGCATGTAACTTCAGCGGGCTGTCCCCCTACTTGTGTGAATGCTGGTGGAAGTGTAGGGCCGGGAGAAGGTCTCCAGCTTGTCACAGAAGCACAGTGAGAGAGGGAGCCCAGGCTGGTGGGTCAGAGGGCTCAGTGGTACCCAGTTCTAAGTGGCACCCTGGGGGGAACCCATCACAGGTGGGTATGGGTATGTGCACTTGTGCATTCGCTTACAGGAGAGTGAGAGGTAAGCAGCAAGGATCTGGGTAGGAATCTATCATGGTCTAAAAATAATCCCAGTCTAGGACATATCAAATAATCTGAAGACAGATCATTTCTTTTTAATGAAGATTTTTCTTAGCTTTACTTGAGGGCTGCTGGAGAGGTCCCCGTTGTGTCAGTAAACTGTCCAAGGTATAGTTAATGACTAAACTCTTTTTCAGGCTTCTCTGCAGGGTAAAATCAATTTTTCAAAGAAATGTTTTAAACTTCCCACATTCTTTGGCATATTTTGTCTGGAAGCTACCTCTCCTTCCCCTGCAGAAGTGAGGATTACCTCTACTCTTCCCTTGCTATTTTTGTTTCAGTAGTGCCTGGAGTCCCAAGTGGCGTAGTAACCCAGGAATGTGACATTACACATTATGAGCAGCATGGTCAGGGCCGGATTTACACCTTAGATGCCGCTAGGGATAGCATCTTCAGCGCCTCCCCCCCCCCCCCGCCAACAGGTGACCTTTGTGTTGCACACAGTTTTAGAAAGGTAAGGTGACCCTAGAACGTCAGTTCCCCTAGACACGTGCCTACTTTGCCTAATTGGAAATCCAGTCCTGAGCGTGGTACCTATTAGTGTTTGGCTTTATAATTCTCTGACAGATAAAATAAATTGTAATGGCTTTTAGGGGCAGGGCAAACTCTCTGTTCAATGGGTTGACCACCTGCAGATTCAGGATCTGTCATTTTCTGGGGACTTGTGATTAATGGAGCCTCAAGTAAAAATCCTCCTTAGTAATTAGTGAGAATATGAAGCCAAAAACCCATTGTTTCAGCTGGTTGGTATTCCCTCTGAGGAGAACTATTTTACGCTGAAAATGTTCATTCCTCATTATATATTTTAAAAAATGAATAAAGGGGGCAAGAGGCAGGGAAGCCTAATCAGTCCCAGTCTGTAAGTGAGAGTCAGGCGGTGGCTTTCTTAAATTTGGTTCAAAGATGGATTAAAGGTTCTTGTAGTACTTGTTAATTCTAAGTAGCGATTTGTACAAGGTGGAAAATTTGACTCTGGATCCAAATCTGTGGGAATGTATCATCCTTACGCCAACCTAATGGAAAGTTCCATGAGGAGGTAAGGGTCACGATGGGACACTTGCCAGGCAACAGTTCATGGCCTTATGTAAGGCCCCCTGGTGGTCTAGGAATTATATAACATGAGGTAAACAAGGTAATAAATCATGGCCTTATGTAAGGCCCCCTGGTGGTCTAGGAATTATATAACATGAGGTAAACAAGGTGATAAATCATGGCCTTATGTAAGGAACGGTTAAACCAATCGGTGTGGGGCTATACATGTGATAAACACATGATTCTCCTTCTTGTCCAATCCGTAGATGTGTTGTTATAGCCTAATTGTGTTATGTAATGTTGAGAAAAACTATAAAAGAAAGCTTGTAATAAACAGGATTCGGATTCAGCTTGCAACCACATTGGTCGTGTGCTTTATCTGCTCCGCATGGAACACCACACAAATCCAGATTTAGAAATTCTTCCTTCTCACCACTAAAACTCAGGTATTTATATTTGAGTAATTTATGTGATTAGAACAGTTGTGAAGTTCAGAACCTAGATTCAGAGTCCAATCTCTCCTACAGCCAAAGTTTGGGGACTTTTGCTAGTGGGGTTTTGGTTTGGCCCCATCATTTCTAATTCTAAATCTGTTTTGTGGAAATGAGACACCTACCACAACTTTGTATTTTACATCCAGAGGCATGCCACTTGCAGTCAGGAAACTTTTAAGGAAACTTACTGCTGAAAGTGATGGAGGAAAATGAAATTCTGCTGGCTGTTGCTTAAGACTTACAGACGTAAAACACACATGCAATAATAATTACTTTTAAAGTTTAACTGGAAAATTATAAAATATTTGGCTATTAACGATACCACTTTTAAAGTTAAAGCAGTTTTACGCAATATCTTCACAATATGTGTGTGTGTGTGTGTGTGTGTGTGTGTGTGTGTGTAAAGTCTCAGTTCTTTAATGTCTACACTTGCTAACTCAAAATAGCAGTTCAACTCTCTTCTCACAACCTCTCCTTCAGTCAAAGTATTAATGCCCTATTTGATTAAGAAAATGTCCATTGTGATCCTGCCAAAAGAACCACAAAAAACTGCATCAGATCGTTAGCTGGCGTAAATTGCCATAGCTCCTTTGCCAAGGATGTGATTTATTATTCTTATTTATCATGTTTATTACATTAGTGCTTGGGAGCCAATTCTCCTCATGCAGTGTTTCTTTTCGTGACTGGTGTGGAGAAAGTAAATAAGGAAGTGTTATTTACTCCTTCTCATCACACAAGAACTAGGGGCCACCAAATGAAATTAATAGGCAGCGCGTTTAAAACTAACAAAAGGAAGTATTTTTTCACACAACGCACAGTCAACCTCTGGAACTGCTTGCCAGAGGATGTTGTGATGGCCAAGACTATAACAGGGTTCAAAAAAGAACTAGATAAATTCATGGAGGATAGGTCCATCAATGGCTATTAGCCAAGATGGGCAGGGATGGTGTCCCTAGCCTCTGTTTACCAGAAGCTGGGAATGAGCTACAGGGAATGGATCACTTGATGATTGCCTGTTCTGTTCATTCCCTCTGGGGCACCTGACATTGGCCACTGTCGGAAGACAGGATGCTGGGCTAGGTGGACCTTTGGTCTGACCCAGTATGGCCGTTCTTATGTTCTGATTGCACTGTGCCAGCAGAGTGTGTGTGTGTGTGTGTGTGTGTGTGTGTGTGTAAAATGAGAGCCCATGGAAGATAATGAGCATAGGAAGGCATTTTGATAGGTAGATTTTTTTTTTTAACTGGGTCCCTTTTTACATTTATTTTTTCTGCCTCTTTAAAGCATGCACCTCCATTATACCTACTGAAGTTGGAGGAAATTTTGATCCATACTTCCCTCCCTGTTAGATCTTATCTCTCTAATGGGCCAGAACAAACGCCTGATTACAAACACACCATACTGACCACAGTGAAAATTCAGATCTGGATCACCACCATGAATCTTCACCATTTTTATTACATTTGGTAAATTTTGGTGAACAATTAACATTTGTATGAAAATAGGAGAGCTTTATGAAGAGCATCAAGATTTACACAACCTGAACTGTGCCTACCATGCAGCATCAGGAAATAATACAAATGTGCATTGTCTCAGGATGGTGCACATTGCCATTATTTTTGTATGGAAACAGCAGCTTCTGATTACAGTGAATTAATTTCAACATAATACAGCATGCAGAACTGCCTACCATGAGGTAGAGTCCTGGACTTGAACCCCGTTCCCTAATGGAAGCCTGAATTATCACTTCTCTCCCTGGTCTATTTAAAAGCATGACTGCTTACCTTTTTATCCATTTATAGCTACCCGCCCAACTGTGTTTTAATCTGTGTATAAATTTAATGAAGAGAAAAATTCCATGAATGAGGAATCGTGATTTGAGTGGCATTAGCTATGGGTGGGCCCTAGGAATCTTTCCTCGCCTAGTGGTGAAGTATATCTGACTCTAACCAATTGTGTTCGTACTGAAGGAGGCAGTATAAGTCTTAATCATTTGAGACTGTTCAGCACCATATGTCACTATGCAGCATTGCCAAGCCCAAAAGACTGAAAATCAGGAGTCAGGCCCTCCAAAAATCAATTAGCTTAAATCACGTCTTTTTTTTTTTTTTTTAAATAGGGTTTAGATTTTTGTTGTTGGCCTTCAGTGTTTTGAGCCTTTAGGGTTCATATTTTCCAGCTTTTTTTCTACAACACTGGGGACTAAAAATCTTCCTTAAACAAGGTGGTATTCTCGCTTAATCTCATGGCTTCAGCAACTGGGCTGTAAGAAAAAACACCAAATATTGCGAAGCTCATGATGAAATTGTGAGAGCTGGCCAGGACGGCGCCAGGGTTTTGCTGCCCTAGGCGGCAGCGCTCCTCCTCAGTAATTGGCGGCAGCTCCTCCTCTGAAGCTGCGTTCTCAGCGGCGGGGGTCCTTCCGCTCCGGGTCTTCGGGGTACTTTGGCGGCAGGCGGAGTGAGTGAAGGACCTGCCGCCGAATTTCCGCCGAAGACCCGGAGCGGAAGAAGCCCCTCTGGGCAGCCGTGGTTCTCGGAGGCGTTTCCGCAGCCACTTTTCTCCTCCGCCCCCCCGCCCCCCCAGAGGAATCGCCGCCAAAATTCCGTCGAGGGCAGCGAAATGCCGCCTCCCACATCCTGCCGCCTTAGGCGACCGCCTAGGGTCGCCTAGTGGAAGCACCGGCCCTGGAGCTGGCAACACTGTTATGTCACTGATATTTCTATATAAATACAAATTAAGTGTCATAACTATTCTGCTGTGCATTGAAGTCCTGATTTACACATTCTGTCTGTGCACAGGGATTTTATTTTGAATTATCATTTGGCTCTCGCGGCAGGAAGCTGCTAATTTGTAAAACAGTTTAAAATTCTTGATGTGCTGCGTTAGAGGGAAAAATCTGAAGCATTTTTGACTAATCAATACAAGTTACTTAAGAACCAAGCGAAAACCAGGGGGAGTCTAAATTATCTAGCATTTTATTCCAAGCTGCTTGTGACTTGGGGTCACAACATCTAAGCTACTTTATAACAATATGATGAAATAGCTGTTTAATATTTGAAATTCACTGTATGTTGTGTGCTGACGAGCACATTGTAATTTTGTTTCAACATACAAACAATATTTAATAAATTAGATCTAGATTCTGCAGTTGGAGTTGTATATCTGTACTTCCTGCTGACTTTAGTAGGGCACCATGTAGCACAAGGGTCCTGCCCAAATGAATCTCATTGCAGAATCTGGGCCTTAGGTTCTTTCTACTTCAGTTTCCTGACAGGTTCTGAGTTCTATGTTTCTCTGCCACAGCTGATGACATCACAAACATCCAAAGCAGTGCAGGGAAATGCTCTGCTTTAGAGGAGGGTGTGTGTGTGTATGTGTGATGGAGTGTATCTGGCTCTTCATGATCCCCTGCTGGTGGCCCTGCAGTCCTACTACAGCCTGTCCCAGGAAAGAGCAGTGAAGGTGGGTCCTCCAGGCCTGCTTAGAGAAGCCTTGTGGAAGCAGCCAATCAGAGCCCAGCAGGCTTAGATAAAAGGAGCTGCAGGGTGTTAGCAGGGCAGGCCCTGGCTGGGGTGTAGGGGTGGGTTAGCTAGTTGGCTGGCTGGCTGGCTAGCTAGCTAGCTGCACTCTGGATGAAGGAGCTTGATGGGCTGCATTTGCTAAACCTAGGAGCAAGAGGACCTGAGAGCTCTAGCCCTAAGGTAACAGCCAGAGGTAAGGAGACCAGGTGGGCCCAAGGAATGTAGCAGCAACCAATTAAAGGAATCAGTATGTGGTTGATGTTTATAGGTCCCTAGGTTGGGACCTGGAGTAGTGTGCAGGCCTGGGTTTCCCCAATGGCAAAGTGGTCTAAGCCCTGAGAAGGAGAAAAGGCTCATTTAGAAGCCCAAATGAAGGGTGGGATTTCAAGGGCCCAGAGATGGGGCTGAAGACTTGGGGAGGGCTGACAGTTTATTGAACACTTTGCTACCCTGGAAGGGGTTTATTTGTATTGACTGACTTGGCTGGAGGGCTGAGCCACAGACCTACAGGGGGTGCCAGGAGTGGGGAAAAGGGTTCATTAACACATCCAGCTGCTAGAAGGTACTCCGGAGATGAGTGCCCCCTTTTACAATACATATTAAAAAAGTTTGAGTACTGTCAGGTTAAAAGCGTTGTGTGTGTGTTAAAAAAGCATATTTCCTTATCTGTGACTACTAAAACTGAAACTTTGGGCAAAAATCTCATTTACTTCTCTCTGTTTATATTCATTTACAGTTTACATTGCATTTTGTTTGAACAAAGAAAATAGATGGGACAACTTTGAATGTATATTGTTGTCCAGTTGACAGATGTGCTAGGATAGAATAGAATTAGTTCACTGATGGCTGCTTTCTAATAAGTTTCACATTTTGGTTCTCTAGCTTTTAACAGGATGCTACAGTGCTTGGGTTTCAAACACTAGACCTGATCCTTCAAGGTCTTCATCATTTCCAAGGCCAGAAAGGACCATTGTGGTGATCTAGTCTGATGTCCGGTATAACACAGGCCATACAACTTCCTCAAAATAATTCCTAGAGCATCCTTTTTAGAAAAATAATCCAATTTTGATTTAAAAATTTGCAGTGATGGGGAATACAGCCCAGCCCTTGGTAAACTGTTCCCATGGTAAATTACACTCAGTCTTAAAAAATGTATGTCTAGCTTCAGCTTCCAGCCACTGGATCCTGTTATACCTTACTCTGCTAGATTGAAAGACCCATTATCAAATATTTGTTCCCCCTAGAGGTACTTACACTATAATCACGTCATTCCTTAACCTTCTCTTTGTTAAACTAAATAGACTGAGCTCTCTGAGTCTGTCACTTTAAGGGATGTTTTTAATTCTTTAATCATTTAATCAGACATGGTATATCTTGATTTTAGTAAAGCTTTTGATACTGTTTTGCATGACTGTCTCATAAACAAACTAGGGAAATACAACCTAGATGGAGCTACTATAAGGTGGGTGCAAAACTGGTTGGAAAACCATTCCCAGAGAGTAGTTATCAGTGGTTCAAGTCATGCTGAAAAGACATAATGAGTAGGATCCCACAGGGATCAGTTCTGGGTCTGGTTCTGTTCAATATCTTCATCAATGATTTAGATAATGGCATAGAGAGAACACTTATAAAGTTTGTGGATGATACCAAGCTGGGAGGGGTTGCAAGTGCTTTGGAGGACAGGATTAAAATTCAAAATGATCTGGACAAATTGGAGGAATGGTCTGAAGTAAATAGGATGAAATTCAATAAGAACAAATGCAAAGTACTCCATTTAGGAAGAAACAATCAGTTGCACACATACAAAATGGGAAATGACTGCCTAGGAAGAAGTACTGCAGAAAGGGATCTCGAGGTCATAGTGGACCACAAGCTAAATGAGTCAACAGTGTAACACTGTTGCAAAAAAGGCAAACATCATTCTGGGATGTATTAGCAGGAATGTTGTAAACAAGACACGAGAAGTAATTCTTCTGCTCTACTCTGCACTGATTAGGCCTCAACTGGAGTATTGTGTCCAGTTCTGGGCACCACATTTCAGGAAGGATGTGGACAAATTGGAGAGATTCCAGAGAAGAGTGACAAAAATGATTAAAGGTCTAGAAAACATGACCTCTGAGGGAAGATTGAAAAAATTGGGTTTGTGTAGTCTGGAAAAGAGAAGACTGAAGGGGGACATAACAGCTTTCAAATATATAAAAGGTTGTTACAGGGAGGAGGAGAAAAAATGTTTTTCTTAACCTCTGAGGATAGGGCAAGAAGCAATGGAGTTTAGGTTGGACATTAGGAAAAACTTCCTAACTGTCAGGGTGGTTAAACATTGGAATAAATTGCCTAGGGAGGTTGTGGAATCTCCATCATTGGAGATTTTTAAGAGCAGGTTAGACAAATACCTGTCAGGGATGGTGTAGATGATATTTAGTCCTACCATGAGTGCAGGGACTGGACTAGATGACCCCTTGAGGTCTCTTCCAGTCCTACGATTCTTGTGGCTCTTCTCTGAATCTTCTCCAGTTTATCAACATTCTTCTGGAATTGTGGGCACCAGAACTGGACACAGTCTTGCAGCAGCATTCTCCCCAGTGCCAAATACAGAGGTAAAATAATCTTTCTGGTGCCACATCCCCTGTTTATGCATCCCAGGATGTCATCAACCCCTTTGGTCAAGCATCACATTGGGATCTCGTGTTCTGATGATTATGCACCACAACACCCAAATCTTTTTCAGAGTTGCTACTTCCCAGGATAGTCTCCCATCATGTAAATATGGCCTGCAGTCATTCTTTCTAGATGTATATATTTATGTTTAGCCATATTAAAAAGCATATTTTTGCTTGTGCCCAGTTTACCAAGTGATCCAGATCCTGCTATGAATCAATGACCTATCCTCTTCATTATTTACTACTCCCCCATGTTTGTGTCATCTGTGAACTTTATCAGTGATAATTTTGTGTTTTCTTCCAGGTCATTGATAAAAGTGTTAAATAGCATAAGGCCAAGAGCCAATCCCTGCGGGACCCCACTAGAAACACACCCGCTTGATGACAATTCCCCATGTAGAGTTTCATTTTGAGACCTATCAGTTAGCCAGTTCTTAATCCATCTAATGTGTGCCAACTTAATTTTATATTGTTCCAGTTTTTGAATCAAAATGTTGTGTGGCACCAAGTCAAACACCTTATAGAAGTCTAAATATGTTATGTCAACACTATTATCTTTATCAGCCAAACTTGTAATCTTATAAAAAAAAAAAAAGTTTTTTGATCTATTTTCCATAAACCCATGTTGATTTGCATAAATTGCATAATTACGGTATTCTCCTTTAGTTCTTTATTAATCAAGTCCCATATCAGCTGCTCTATTATATTGCCTGGGATTGATGTCAGGCTGACAGGCCTATAATTATCCAGGGCATCCTATGTACCCTTTTTAAAAATTGGCACATTAGCTTTTCTTCCAGTCTTCTGGAACTTCCCCAGTGCTTCAAGCCTTATTGAAAATCAACATTAGCAGTCCAGTGAATTCTGCAGCCAGCTGTTTTGTAACTCTTGCATGCAAGTTATCTGGACCTCCTGATCTAAAAATATCTAACTTCAGTAGCTTCCGTCTAACATCCTTCAGAGATACTAATAAAATGGAAAGAGTTATCACCATATGCTGAGATTATATAACTCCCCCCCCCCCCCTCCACAAGTACAGAAGATAAATATTTATTGAACACTTCTGGCTTTTCTGCATTATTATTATTATTGATAATTCTAACATTTCCTCTAGCATTGACCAATACTGTTGTCAGGATTCTTTTTGTTCCTAATATATTTAAGAAACTCCTTCTTATTATCCTTAATGATCCTGGCCACAGATTTCTCCTTATATACCTTTGTTTCCCTTATAAATTTTCTATAATTCCTAACTTCAGATTTATATTCATTACAATCAACTTCCCCTTTCTTTCATTTGTTATATATTATTTTATACAGATGCCTTCGCTTCCCCTCTAAATGAGGTCAGTTCTTTAGCCTGCTTAGTCACCTTTGATTGTCGGATTTTGGCTTTTGGGGCATCTAGTGAGGTATTCTTAAATGATTCCCAATCATCATTCACATTTTTCTGATTACATTCTTTCTCCCAGCTGATTTGTCTCATAATTGTTTTCAGCTTTGTGAAACTGGCTTGGTTAAAGCACCAAGTACATATATTACTGAGCAGCTTCAGGTGTCTTTGCAGGAATTAGGCCCACTGGGCTCAGTACATGGAAATATTCAAAACCCATTACTGAAAACTATATATTAATACTGCATTTCATAAAAGCTATTTTTACAAAACTATAAACGAGCAACTCAGTAATGTGCCCTTAAATCTTCTCATAATTTCTTATTGTTTGGGATATTAATTATTACTGTTTTAAACCAAATATTATTGTCCTTCTAGAAGTTGTGAGTGATTCCATGGTGCTACCTTTACAGTTTGTCAGCTTGATTGACTTGAATTCCTTCCTGTGTGGCCTCTGAATTTTTTGTCTTTCTACCCCTGTAATTGTAAAAAAAATCATTCCAGTGTACTGCGGTACAACAAAAAATGTGTGCTCTGCCTTAAAATGGGAGAAAAAATGAAACCTCCCTCTTCAATGTTTGGAATGAGTTGGTTTAGTGGAATCCAGATTTGAGAAACCGAGTTCTTCTTCCCAATAAGCCCATTTGTCCATAATTTACTAACAGTCAAAGCCTGTTATTTGCTTGTGTTTCCCTTATTGAGCTGACTGACTGGTTTGAATTTCATGACTAAATGAATTTCTAAGCAGTAGTTTGTTCCATTCTGGCTTTAAGGCTTAATAATAATGTAATGTACCCCATCTGAGGTTTCCGTTTGATCTTATAATAGTAGGAAACAGACAAGGAGATTGCACTAATCATTAAGAATTGTTAGTGTACTCATTTCTCTCTACTCTAACCTGGAGTGACTGTCTAATGCATGGTTTGGAGTGGGTCATACAGTCAAACAGAAGGGTTATATTATCTTGTTTATGTAATGGCAGAGACAGAAATGTATGTATGTCAAAGTGGTTTAGAGAAGGCTGGCCATCTTTGCAAATGTCATTGTGGTAGCAAAATTAACTGGAAGGGGGCCCAATGCTTATAGGAATATAAAGAAATTTTCAGTGGCGTTAGTGTGCATCTCTCCCCCAAAAGCTACTTCCTGTCCCACAACTGACCTTGTTTTCCTCACATTCTTGCAACTCAGAGTTGGCCTCCTCTCCTTCTGCATAAAATTAAAGCTCATCTTCATTTCTTTTGAAGCGTTCAAGAATTCTGCTCCTGCCGGCATCCTTTCCTCTGACACCTCTTCCCGTTTTAGCCTTATCTATAGTTATGGGTTACTTTAACCAGTTACTCACCCCAAGGTGAGGGTTTATATCTACTTTAATCTGTGAGAGTTCAGCCCCAAAATGACTTCAGAAGAGAGGTACTCAATAAAAGGGCTATGGTGCAGAAGAGGAGCAACACAGTGTTCTTTCTGTAATTACTTTTATTAGCCAACTAAATGATATTACTCACACTTCAATCAGGTAAAGGAGAGAAAAAACAATATGGTATGTCTAGCATTGCATTACTCACAGCATGCATTGAGGAGAAACCCAAGAAACCCATACACCTCATCATAATTCTTACCACTATCAACATCACCAATGGTCTTCATCCAGGCATCTCCCAAGGCACCCAGGCAGGAATACAGGTTTTACAATGTGTTACACTGAGGCCCACTGGGGTGTATATATAGTTGTGAAGGTTTTAACCCATTTTCCTTATTTGAACTTCCACATCCAATCATTTTTGGGCTGCCCTGTTTTCCTTGTTAGTTCCCCTTATACTCATTAATATTTATATCACCCCTTATCACCATAGTAACAGGCAGTTACGTTAAGGAAGTCTCTAACATTTCACCTTGGCTATGAACGGTCACTTGTGTCTACTGATTACTGGTAGACATTATCCAAACTCAGCAGTTATTTTCCAAACATCAGCATATCAAAACATAGACACAAGCTCAGCAAATGTATTATTAACTAAATTATGCTAACTTATTTGTATAATAGGATAAGTTAGCTCTAATTCCTAAGGCCTAATTCGACTAGTTACCTGTCTTACAAGCCTGAGGCCCTTGGGCCCTGTTTTACAACATTAATGAATACTTATATTTCATCTCTATCCTAAATATACAGGATATTTTTTATCCTTGGCTACACCTTTCTTTCTGTACCACTGAAGGTTCTCAGTTTGCTGCACCACTAGATGCTGCTTCTTGTGAGTTGTATGGCATTTGGATTGTGAACAAAAAGTAACAAAGGCCAGAAAAAAAGCATTTTCCCCTATACTGATTATTACAACAGTGCCTCTGGGCCAGCTGAGAGCAGGGGCCTTGTTGTGCTTGGCACGGTAAATAGAATTAGAGAGAGTCCATGCCCCAAAGAGTTTCCAGTCTAAATAGACAAATGCTAGTGGAAAGAAGTAGAACATACCAGTAGAGCGAACAGTGTGATTGTAGCAGAGCACCTCACCCTCCCTGATTGAACTAACCTCATTATCTCCATACTGATTTATACCTGCCCCTGGAAATTTCCATTACTTGCATCCGATGAAGTGGGCATTCACCCACGAAAGCTTATGCTCCAATACTTCTGTTAGTCTTAAAGGTGCCACAGCGCCCTCCAGGCAACTCTCCAAGACCACATTCTACAGGCCACTATCCTCTGATCCTACTGAGGAATACCAAAAGAAACTACACCATCTGCTCAAGAAACTCCCAGCTACAGTTCGGGAACAAATCTACATGGACACACCCCCAGAACCCCGACCAGGGGTATTCTATCTGCTACCCAAGATCCATAAACCCGGAAACCCTGGACGCCCCATCATCTCAGGCATTGGTACTCTGACAGCAGGATTATCTGGCTATTTGGACACTCTCCTCAGACCCTATGCTACCAGCACTCCCAGCTATCTTTGAGACACCACCGACATATAATGCCTGCATCTGTAGCTTTCACTCTATGCATCCGAAGAAGTGAGGTTTTTACTCACGAAAGCTTATGCCCAAATCTGTTAGTCTTTAAGGTGCCACCAGACTCTTTGTTGTTTCTGTTGCTTAGTGTGATTGTAGCAAATATTGCACATGTTCTGTAGTTTCTTTCATTTGCTTTTGTTATGTAAGTGGGGATATGTTGGGAGGGAATTAGCTAGATGGAAAGACGAAGGGTGAGGGAGTTGGACGGGTTAGCATTCTCTCCCCAGTGCTATCTACGCAGTTTAACAGAGTGGAGACTGGATTGGATCTGCAAGCTGCTGGACAGCTTTAGAATGAAAGTGAGAGTGTTTGCAGGAGTAGGCCTTTCTCCTTCTGTGCACTCCGCTGCCCGTCGGCTTCTTGCTGCCCAATTGGCTTCTTTCTCTCCACAATCATTAATTAAAACTGTTGCCTGGGGTTTCTCAAGCCTCTTGCCCCATTTTACCTCTTTGTACTTGTATAGCATAGGAACTGTGTTTGTAGGGTACTTTGTGTCTGATTGCTGTTTTAGGGGCCAGGAAGGATTATTTTCCCATTCAGCTCAGATTGGCTGAGACCCGATAGTGAGTTTTGGTTGGTAGTTTTTGTTTTTTGTTCCCTTCCTTATAGCATCTTGGAGAGACAGTTGGGCTAAACAGGAATAGGACTTAGAAATTTAACGTTAGGAATTGTATGAACGTTTAGAAGCCCTGTAAACCCCACACTAGACCCATTTAAATGCCTATTATGGGGAGACTGGGCAGGTAGCACCCCACTCTGGTGTCAAGTTTAATAAAGTTGCGGCCTACTGCTTAAAATTCATCCGTGTGTCTGTCGTCCTTCACTTGGATGTTCTAATCAATGTTCACAGTGAAAACTGCAGGAAGCACTCTGACCTCGTTAGTTTTCCTTGGTCCCTGCTTGAACGGCTTTCAGCAGCTGGGGTGCCTGCTCCAGTGTATCACTGCCTCCTCTTTGCAGTTTTTTTCCCAAAGCCCAATGTGTCTCTTAGTGCTGCATGGCTCCTAGTGCCGCCAGAGCAGTGATCTCCCCTGTACTGAAATACAAATGTTATATGAGACAGTAGGCTAGGAGATATTGGAAGAGCAAGTACCCATGTGTGAAAGTGAAAAGGAGTAGCGGAAAAAGGAAATGTGACCTAGGTGCAAATAGTTGGTGAGAGTCCAGCAAAAATCTGTGTGTGATACGATCCCCCCCCCACGTGCCTCAAAAAATTATTGCAATACCTGGCCAAAACCAGATGGCACGCTTTTCATAAGGGAACTTTAAAAAATGACTTTACATCTGTGTGAATCATGCTGTCAGTCACCCTGGTGTAAATCTGGGGTAACTAATGTAAATTAGAATAACTTCACTGAAGAAATTAGTGTCAATGAGAGCAGAAATTTGACCCATGAATTAAGCTGACAGCATCACTTTAAAGTACTGCCCCAGCCCAGACTCTCAGCCCCCCAATGCTGCCCCTTTTAAGTCAATGGAAGCACTCCTGGTGAGGTTGTGCACCACCGACAGAAGGAGCCTAGTGTGGACATGATCCTCTGCAGTAATTATTACTGTGGCTATAAGTCAACTTAACATAGGTTGATTTACGTTTGTAGTGTAGACATACCCTTAATGTGCTTCCACTTTAGTTCTGAACTGGGTATTTGAGGGGTCTTCCTCCCCCCACCCAAGCCTCCGTACTGAACATATTTTGGGATACACTTTTTGTTGCAGTTTTCCTACCCCACAGATGTCATATGGTTCCCACCTTTACTGATTTTGCTTTGCATGCATCATGGGCCTGATCCAAAACCTGTTACAGTAAATAGGAGCCTTTCCACTGACTTTAGCAGGCTTTGAATCATGCCCAATATGAAGTAGCAGCTTTGCTGATGTTATCTCTGCAGATTGACTGCTGAAGCTCAGAGCAATACCCATCCGCCCAGGGCACTGGAACTTAGGTTCACTCCTGAAACTCAGGGTCTTTTCGCTGTCATAGATGTTAGACTGAAATATCAATCTAGCCAAAATGGCCTGAAATTAAGGTATTTCCTTTAGGAAAAAATGTAAAATTAAATTAAACATCAAAAGGGATTCTATTGTTTCTTTTAAATATGTAACTTAAACGCTGACTTGGTTTTCCTATCTCTTGGCTTAATGTCGGCAAGACTCAAAATTTCAGTGTGGAAACAAAGGATAGTATTGCAGCTGTGAGCTAGAATTCAGTTCTTTGGCATGTGGCCAGTCCTGGAAGATGGCCAAACTGGAGACTTGCAGAGGTGTTACAGACCTAGGCTCCAAGCCCACAGACCTTGCCTAGGGAAACCTACTGATCTGAAGAAGTAATAGGAAATATGTCTTAACACATCAAGACAATAACATAATGTATGTAGTGAAATGGGAAGTTATCCTGGCCCGTTGAAAAACATCTGGGCTTTCTTGTTTTTTTTCTTTCTTTTTTAAGTTAAGCAAATATGCTACAGATTTTAAGACCTATGGGAACAGTAATTTCTCGCTAAGTGTAAGGATCCACTGTTTGTACAAGAACTTCCATTGTTGTTTAGGTGTCCATATGATATAGCCTTGTTCCTCAATTCCCTCTTCGTCTCCCTCTCCACCCCATCCCACAATGCATCAAGACTGTCAGCTCATGGGCAGAATAGTGTTTAGGCCTGTTATGGGTGATGTCCTAGAATGGAAGCAGATCCCTGAAAAGACCAGCACAAGGACCTAAAACCTTCCAGCATTTTTTCACTATTCAGCTCACTGTCCACAGACTGTCAGCTACACGTAAATACTATGGTGACAGGTAGGGTTACCATATTTTGTGCCTCCAAATGGAGGACACTCCCCGGGGCCCCGCCCCCGCCCCCAGCCCCGCCCCCGCCCCAACTCCGCCCCCTCCCAAAGTCTCCGCCCCCTCCCCTGCTTCCCGCGAACATTTAATTCAAGGGAAGCCTGAAGCAGGTAAGGGGGGGGGGGAGAGGGGAGGAGGCGCGGCCCAGGCTGGTCCCCCCGCAGCTCCAGCCTGGGTCGGCTCGGGCCCTGGGGTGCCAGCCCCGACCGACCACCCCCCCCGGCTCCCAGCTCCCCGACCCCGGCGCACCCCCGGGCTCCCCGACCCGGGCTCCCCGACCCCGGCGCACTCCCCGGCTCCCGGCCCCGGCTCCCCGGCGCACCCCCCGGGCTCCCCGACCCCGGCGCACTCCCCGGCTCCCGGCCCCGGCTCCCCGGCGCACCCCCCGGGCTCCCCGACCCCGGCGCACTCCCCGGCTCCCGGCCCCGGCTCCCCGGCGCACCCCCCGGGCTCCCCGACCCCGGCGCACTCCCCGGCTCCCGGCCCCGGCTCCCCG
>NC_048302.1:116591292-116604781 GCF_013100865.1 Trachemys scripta elegans
TAAGCTTTCGTGGGCTACAGCCCACTTCTTCGGATGCATATAGCTATATGGGTTATAGATACTAACATGTATATAGCTATATGCATCTGAAGAAGTGGGCTGTAGCCCACGAAAACTTATGCTCTAATAAATTTGTTAGTCTCTAACGTACCACAAGTACTCCTGTTCTTTTTGCGGATACAGACTAACACGGCTGCTACTCTGAACCCAGGAGAACTGCCTAGGTGTCATGTACTGGGAATAGACTCTAACAGGCCTTGGTTCTCATTTTTGTGGACCTTATTCTCCACTGCCTTTCAGCTTTTGTGTAATCTTTTTCGAGTGCAAAGTGAGTATAAAAGGCTATATAAATGCAAGGCAGAGGAATCTGACTATTTAGCGGCAGCCACTCTGAGCACCAGAGCTTGTCAAGCAGGGAGGACTTTGCTTTCCTTCTAAAACAGCGGTAACACTTAGAAATGTTTGAGAAGATGAAAACTGTAACAATTGGATTTGTGAAACACTTTTGTAATTTTATTTCAAGTTTATACAAAATACACTGGCAGCTCTGCCAGACACAACCTGGAGAGTCCTGTCACACCCAGTATGCATCCTGTAGCTCCCTTTTCCCTTCCCTATCACCTTGGAAAGTTTCTAGGTGGTTAAAATTGGTGCCATCAAAGTACTGAAGATGATGAGGTAGTAGATTTTTTTAAATCACTCACTAACTCAAAGCGATCCAGTGCATTCTTCTTTTGGTTCTGGATATTTTTTAAATATAGATACTAACATGTAACTCCAAAGATGATCAATTAGTACTCCTCCCTAGAAGTTTCTGGAATTGGGTGTGGTAGTTTTGGGTATGCTCAATAGGTTCCCTGTAGCTGGACTCAGACTCCATTGAGGGAAAATAGTCATGGCAGCTGCTTTGCCAAAGGCCACGTGTACTGTGTGGGTTGGGAGAAACTGTGCCACAGGAGCAGAAAGGTTGGTTTTCCCTAACTCTGAAGCATTTTGCAGCAGGTTAGTGGTACACCGCTACCTCGATATAACGTGACCCAATATAACACGAATTGGGATATAACGCGGTAAAGCAGTGCTCCGGGGGGGGGGTGGTGCGCACTCCGGTGGATCAAAGCAAGTTCAATATAACGCGGTTTCACCTATAACACGATAAGATTTTTTGGCTCCCGAGGACAGCGTTATATCGAGGTAGAGGTGTATTGTTAACCTTCCAACAGGGACCCCCTGGCAGTGTTAATTATAAAAAGGGGAAATTGGGGGGGAGAAATCATTTCTTTTATTTTAATTGTATACTTTGAATGTTTGTGTGTTTTTTTTTTAATCTATATACTTAGACTGAGTAGTTGGTTAATTGGTTAGTTGTCTAGCTAATGGAATGATCTCAGCAGAGGAGGAGGAAGAGTCTGCATGGCTACCAGTTGGTGGTCCTACAAGCTAGAGGAGGGAAGATATTGTGGCAATTATTTTGATTCAGCAGACTGTGTAGATTTTGGTGATCACAGACTGAGATTCAGGTGAACTCAACCTAAGCTTTTGGGTACTCTTGATTTACTTCTCACTCTTTCTATGGGGACTGACCTGTTTAGATTTAATTTGTTTGTTTTTTTTATTTACATTTATGTATAACTGTGAAAATAATCTATGTGGATTATAAAGTAACCATGTTATGTTGTAGAAACTAAGTAGTTGTTTTAGTATTTAATATTATTTTTCTTAAGGTTTTATAAAATAGATACTTAGGAATTAAGTTCATTCCTTTTCTTCTTTTTGGACTTGATTGTGAGGAAGTTGACCCCGTGCAATCCTTGTTCAAACTCCTCAATGACTGAATTCTGGGTCTCCATGTCGTTTTCTACTGAAGGTGCTTTTAGGCACTAGGAGAAGGGCAGGGCAGTAACCTCTAGCCTACCCAAAGGTTACATTGGCACAGCGTTACTAAGGAGCACAACATTCAGGGAACAATCCCAGATGCAACTGTGAGAGGATTGTTTGAATTTGAAGGGAAGTTCCAACATGTGGAAGCTGACAGAATAGGAATTCGATTTTCCATTTGCAACTGGGCTTTTGAGTGAGGCTGGAGAGGTGGAGAATCCTGACTTGAGAGTTCATGAGGTGCATTTTGAACAGGAATCCTTTTATGGATTCAAATCAGTTAAGGAACTGTTGGGTGAGAAGATTAGTTATCTATCTGTTCTGTACATATGTACTGAAAGGATTTCAGTCCTTCCTGTTAACAATGGCTTATTAGAATTATCCTAAGGAATGAGGCCCATATTTTCTCTTTAACTGTGGGTTTTTGTTTTGTTTTTTAGGATGACTGCTTTTCCTGGAGTTTCTGTTGAGACTCTCTTTTTCTGTTGTTTATAACAAGTAGGTGTGTTCCTCCTTTTAAAGGGTACAAAAGATTCTTCTTTAGCTTACAAGATGACTCCTGTAGTCACTCTAAGTTAAGAGAAGTGTTACAGGAGTATGTCTAGCCCTGAGTAGTTAAAACAGTTAGTTCCCGATAACAAGATGGGCAGACCATGTTTTATTTTGCATTTGTGTTCTTGGAGGTAGGATTGAAAGATAGTATACAGGTCCTAGGTTCTGTTCAGGCTCTGCCATTGAATTTATATATGATGCTGTCAGGGGAATATTGGAAGAGCCTTCTTTGGGCATGCTGCAGACGATTTGCATGGCCAATTTGGAGCACTCAAGAAACAAGAGGAATTTTCAGATCAGAATGTGGCTGGTGCTTGTTCTTTGGAAAAATCTGCTCTCTCTAGTGGGCATACAAGCTCTCAGGGTATTTATGCCTCACCTGGGAGCATCGCCACAAACCCCACTGTTGTGTGACTCTATGCTTTCCAGGACACAGTGGAAGACAGCAGCCCAGGACAGGGATAACTGGCGAAAACTTGTCAGAGAGGGAACGTCTACTTTTGAGGAAAATCGCCCTGGTCACAGAAAAACGCCAGAAAAGAAAGGAAAGACAATTGTCACGCAGCAATTGCGGCCCAACCCTGTCTTCCAACACCACCTGCAATGTCTGCCAACGAGACTGTGGATCAAGGATCGGACTCCTCAGCCACCAAAGGACCCATGAAAAATAAAACTTGTGAAAGAAATCATCCTCGACCTCAAGGGATCGCTGACGACACTAACAGACATAGGGTAGTATGTAGTCTGGATCGTTAGACTATATTGCGTCTCCCTGACCCCCTCTGTGTGCCCTCTACTGTGTCTAGTCCAGATGGCAGGTCACAGTGACACTGAATTCCTGCCTAATTTGGACTGTCTAGCCATAGGGCAGCAAATGTGGTCTGTAGGGGGTGCTCTAGACATGCAGTGGTCCTCTAAAAGGACCAAGCATTAAGGTTTCCAAGTTCAGTGGTGAACCTGAGTAATAAAGAGAGCGCCTGGGTTCCCTTTCATCTCAACACAGGTGCCTGTGCCTCAATGAGGCTGAGGATCGTCTGCCAATATTCAGAGACCTTGTTAGGAGCGTGAGAGCACTTTCTATTCTGAGCCCCAGCCTCCCTCACCAGCCGCTTCCGTTGCCTGGATAGTAGACAAAAGTCAGTATTAATTTATTAATGCATCCATCAAGCTGCGTAAGGGAAGCGTCTAGTGAGGTTCCACCGAGTCTAATGGAAAGTTATCTTCAGAGAGAAAGGATTTTCTGAAGTTTTGTAGGATGACTATAGGGACAGGAGGAGAGTCTGGGTTAGCTTGGGTTGGAGAGGGGTGTGATGGGGGGGGGGAAGAGGGTTGAGGACACATATACAAGGATTTGGAGTGGGCATTGCGAGGAGACTGAGGGACAGCAGAAAAGGAGTTGTACTAACCTTAATCCACTACCCCAAGCCTTGACATATTTGCCCCCAACCCTTTACACATACTTCCACTACCTCTTCTAGTCCCTGCCCTAAATCCTGACACTTCTCCCCTGTCCTGATACTTGTCCTATAAAACCTAAGATAAATTTTTGCTAGATACCCTCCCTTCAATAACTTGAAACATCATAATTTCTCATGGTCCCTTGGTAAATTTTCAATCCATGTGGCAGTGTTCAAGAGAGCTTTTATAAGTGTATGGGAACACACATCTTACTAAAACCCAGATATATTGCATGCCTCATGCTCCTAGCAAACACCAGTTTTGTAATTCTATTAGACAAAACCTAACCATTCTACTCTACCAAGCCTTAGTTTTTTCTAGCTGTAGAATGTGTTTTTGTATGTGAGCATACTGAGTGAGTGCTTTGGTCAGTTCATTTGCTTTTGGGGGGAATGTACATCACAGCAGGAACTCTGCTCTCCTCCCCCCGCTTCAGACCCTAGCAAGCTATTGTCCGTACAAGACCACCGGCCCTTGCACAGTCTTGCCCTGAATGGTGCAGTAAAGATGATTTTATTATGAACATAGTTCCAAATGATCTTCATAGGTATGGTACCCCATTTTTCACTTTAACTAGCCAGAGCTATTGGCTCTTGACGGATGAGCTTCTCATTCTGTTTTGTATTTGCTGCAAAATGGGTGGTGACTAAATAACCTTGTACTTTGACATGTTGTACATATGGCAAATGCTTTAGATGCTAATTGATAAAATTGGGCCAAGACTTCATTAAAGTGAATGCAGACGCCAAACAGAAGGAAATAATGAGAAACCTGTTTGTTGTAATTAATTTAAGAATCATTTCGGAAAACAAAGCTTGCCTTGTCATGCTGAAATCTACAGGAGTGAATAAAACAGCTTTACATAATATTCCTCGTTTTATCAGGAAGAATTCCTAATTTGTTACCAAGGCTTTCTTTGTAAACAGGTCTTTGTGCTTTGTTCTTTTAGTGTCCTCTGCTACAGGCAGTTAAAAGTAATGCAACAGATAAGTTAGAGGAAGAAAATTTAAAATTGGAGTTCTGGCAGCTTGGCCATAAACCATGTGTGAATAGTGATTGTGTTCCCTTTGCAGCTCCAAGCAAAGAAAAGTTCTTGCACTTCTTTATTTCTTGTCTTGATACATATACTCAAACAAAGGGAGAGTCAAAGTCAGTGATAGATTTCCATGCATGAGACCTTTGAGACAAACTGGAATGGAGCTGCAAGAAATCAGTAGCACGATTCTACATCTTATATTGATCTTAAAACCTTTTTTTGGTGTTGAAAGACCAGGAGTTGCCTGCAGATGAGTATTTTCTAATAGTGGCAAAGGGGAGGATGTGAAGTATGATAGTTGGGATGGTGGGTGTATGCGTGTCACAGGTCTGTTGTACCCTACGGTTTTACTGCTGTATAATATGCTAGATAATCCAGCCGTTGTCTCAGAATTCTGCTCTTGTAGCTAACCTTTCATGTTAAAAATATGGAAGTTTCTGTGTATGATAAAAACTTCCAAAAGTTCAGTGGACAGATAGAGGCAGTTTTATGCCTGCCTCAGTCTGCAGACAGCCTGTACAAAATAGCCCCAGAAGAGGCTGAGCTCTTGCATTTATCTCAGTGGGTTGTTGGCTTTCAAATCTAATGATACAAAAGAGAATATCAGCTATTTAACTATTTCACTGCTGAGCATTTTAAAATCTAGCCAATGTCTTTATCCCACAAACCCAAACTGGCCTCAGTTCAGGATATCTGAGCTCAGACACCACAAACTGAATTGCTCCAGTTCAAAGATCTCAGACTCTTCAAACTGGACACCTCCAGTTCAAAGAATTTATCTGCTCTGCCTGTGAAAGATAGGATAGCTTGCATGCTTTGCAAAGAGAGTAGCTCTGCATTTCTTTTTTCCTTTTGTTCTTGTTTGTTTTTGGAAACACCAATGACACCTCATATTAAGGTTGAAAAAAGCAAGTGCACAAATGTCAGGAACTGCAGTTTTGAATGTGAACAATCAACATTAACCCTGCCCTTTTAATATCGGCATTAAAATAGAATCCCTAAATGTTCTAACATATTAGAGCATGTGACCACAAGATTATGTGAAGTAGCATTCACTTGAATATTGCTCATTGGGTCAAAATGAGAAAACGCATCATATGAATGCGCGATACTAATAATACGTTGTAACTTACTTATCCAAGTGAAGACAATGCATGCAAAAGACATGTCCATGCCCTGTGTACTGTGATTGTCCTTTGACTTTGCCCAGAGGAAGAAGTAGGGTTTCTTGTGCCCTCCCCTCCTCTTCCCTCATGGGGCACACCCTTTGCAAGGGTCAGTCTGTCCCAGAACAACTAGTTTTAGTTGTTAATACAACATGCCTCCCCTGTGTATATGGGAACTTAGGCTGTGTCCAGGTTGATGATACACTCAGTTTACTAAAACATTATTATTATTTTTTTGGGATAGAGCTGGCTTTGTCGTCTTTCACTGCTGCAATGAGTGTTTTAGATAGGTGGTCAGTTTTCACATCATGAATTTTAGCAAGGGCTTCAGCTGTTGAAGACCTAAATCTCATCTTTGGACTGCTCACACTGGAGACACCATGATCACTCTTTTTTTCTGCTAGCATTGCCATTTCCTGTAGTACACCTCCAAAAAATTAAGCTTATCTTGACCACTTACCCACATTTACTGCGTTGGATAGAATGAGACATCTGAGCAAGATGGAGACCAAATGACCTTCTGGCTTCATAGAGTTAAGTTTAAAGGTTTAAAGAAACCCTGATGTAGGTCTTCTTTTTTTTTCTGTTGCTCTGCATTTTCCATCCTCCTTACTTATGTAGATGGCCCAGACTTCTAGCCAGGTGAACATTGTGTGTGTGTGTGTGTGTGTGTGTGTGTGTGTGATGTTAGTTCTAACACACATCCAGTCTCCTTGACTGTTAGCTTTATGACACCACCTACCCTACATAATTATAAGTCTGTGCACTGAAGATTCAAACTTTAAACACAAGGATAGTGTCGTTCACTTTTTTCCCCACTGTCAGTAAATTTATCTAGTGTCCCAGAATCATTGTTAAGACCGTTGGTTAAAAGATAAACTGAAATAAGGACTAAAATAGGAGTAAAAAAGCTGGACTGTGTCCTTTCAGAATTTATAAATGGCACTGGGAGGCTTTCCGTTGCAAAATTACCGCCTGCTAAGGCTTTCCACTGATTCACTTAATCCCTTTAAATTGGTGCTGGTGTTCACTTTTTTTCAAAATCCAAGAATAAACTGTGTTCCAAAAATGGCCTGTGATTTGCTTCTATATCTTCCACTGGATTTTATTTCCCTCTACCCTCTTCTACAGAGCCTACAGGAAATAGAGGCTATAATTTCGCTTCACAAAAGACATACATGATTACATCACTTAATTTTCAACAATGTGTATGTTTAAATGTGTATGTAGTTTTGTGTGCACTGAATTTAAACATGCAGTACTTCTCCCCTTTAGACCCTCCCTTGTTCCTCTATTCCACAACTACTGTCCATGCATGTGTAATGGCAACAGACCCCACTTGTCACCAGGCGGGATCAAACCTGGGACCTGAGTGCATGAGCCTCTACTGCATGAGCTAAAAGCCAGCTGACTGTTAGCTAAGCTGTACAGCTGACTCATTTAATTCTCTCTCTAAGTGGTCTTGGTGCCACTAGATGGGACAGAACCCCACACATGCAAGTTGGTTTGCAGAACTACCCCCAATACTGTTTGGGCACATATATCCATCCCATGTTCATTTGTGTGTATGTGGGAAAGCGTTGAAGTATGTGGACCTCTGAGAATCTGGGTCCTAAACTTTAGCTCCAATTAACCTTGACTGTTTCTAAAAAGAGCAGTTACGGTATATCTTGGAACAAATACGTGAGGACACAATAAGAGAGAATTTAGAAAGATTAATCCTTAAATGATTTATAGATCTATGCTGATTTTCCTTTAAAAACATTTCTGGAGAATCACATTAAGAGAAACAGATCAAACATCATTTGTTCAAATAAAGGGCATAGTGGTAACTCTTTTAAGTGTACTGGGCAAAAAGTAAAAAGACCCTCCTGTGAAGAATTGCATGTGAAGGTGAAACTTTATTTAGTGAGCTAACCAAATTCAAACTAAATGCATGTTAGAGCAAACTAAGCTTTTAAAATCAGACTAACATGAAGTTGGGAGAGGGTAGGGTATGTACAGTACATTCCACTGAGATGACGTTGCATTTCATCGAGCACAACCCCTCGCATGCAACTGGACAAATGTTCTACTGGTGTGACTTCATCCCAACGTGCAATTTCTCCCAGCTATTGGCCTATGAGAGCACTCATGGCGCCGCTGAGGGCTTGGGGAAGCATGGCATTCAACACAGATTACAAGTAGAATCCTATTATGTTATGTGATATATTTTCTTTTATATTTTATATGAAAAATAGATTTTTATAGCCCACAGAGATAATGTAATGTAATATATTAGAGCTCATAAAGAGTTGTCTGCATTTTTGCTTCAAATCACTTATGATCATGAAGCTAGAGATTACTGTATGGTAGGAAAGCAAATTTTTTTCCTCTTGTTCTGGAGCTGTTGGGTCTCAAGCATGATTATTCATTTGTAAGTAAACTAACTCATGGTGTGCAAAATTAAAGTATTTGCAGCCTCAAAGCAAGAAATTGGAACATTTAACTGCCACAGTCTGAATGCATCTTCAGGAGGGAAAGATCAATTGCTTTCCTGATGATCTGTAGCCCTTCAATGTGTAATGCAACCAATAGACTGAGGTTAGCACTTTCATGGATAAAGCTGAAACAGCAGTTGCCCTTCCCAAGGCAATACAGATAAGTGGCAGGACATAAAATACCTCTCCTTTTAACAATACAGCCCGGCATCCCAATTTTATGCAGTCAAGTGGTTGAATTGCTGGACTTGGAGTCAGGAATCTTGGCACTTAACTATACCCTTTAGACTATCATGCAAGAAAAAAGATGCTCCATGAAGACTCCAAAACAGAGAATTGCAAAGAATAAAGGCTTATCTGTCCTCCCATCAAACCCACCCAAATTTGCAATGTGCTCAGTAACCTGTGGACAAAGTTTCGGTGAAGGTGGATGCCCCATGTGTCCTCCCAAAGAAGTGACTATATTGGCTGCAAAATGCTGAAAAAGAACTTTAAATTTTCTCTGAAGCGGTAGCACACCCAGAATACAACGAATAGCTATAGCAACCAGCTCAAATGTGAAAGGTCTCTACTATGTATGGCACGGAGGTAGGGTATTGTAGAGAGCAAGTACAAGCCTGAAAGGTGAGAGGATAATGGGAATGTGATCCTGACTCTCAGGAGAGAGAACCCCTAACAGTGGAGGTTAGACTGTAAGAGCAGAAAACCTCTGACTTTGATATGTGTGTTACAGACATTACCGCTTTGTCCCATATCTGATAGTGTTTCACACATAATATTTCTGTTGTACCAGTGCACATCTGCTAGCTCTGGAGTGATGCTCCTTTGGTGCACATGTTGTTGGAAATGCAATATACGTTTGCATTCAATTAAAAAATTCAGAAACCCAGTAAGATGAATGGGGATGGATCATAGACATAACAGATGACTGAGCCATTCAGATATGCATCTTTAATAAAGAGCATGAGCTCAGTTAATTACATACACCTGAACATCATAAAACCCACAATGCACTACTACATGCATGTTGTTGCTATGGTAACAATATGAATTCCATATGGCAAATAAGTCCTATATTACATGAATCCCTGGTAAACCTCATAGGTAACCAGAATTCTCCAAGAACCAGACTCCACACTGGTATCAGTATCTCTTATGCTCAGAGCGGCATAAATGAAAGTAGAATCTTCCTCAAGAGGATAACTTGCTTTCTCCCTGCTTCTGGGAAGGATAATACTGAATAATGGTCCATTGTGGAAGATTAGACCCATTTTACTCCAGTTTACTGAACATATCAAGTCCTATGCAGTGCATTTGGTGCCCCTTCTACTGCCCTAGCTTGCCTGGGATCACCAAGTAATTTTTTGAGGTGCTGTATCCTCCTCTCTTCTTGAGAGTTGTGAGTGTAACTTGTACCACCTTTGTCAAATGAATGCCATATACTAGAGGGGATAGTCAGGAAATAGGATTTCAATGCCATTCCCATCTCTGCTGCTGACTTGTGTTGTGATCTTGGATAAGTCATTCTCTATCTTAATTTAGCCATTTTTAAAGTGGGTATATTACCTTTTCTTCTTCCCATTTGTTGCACCACTCTTCTCTACTCATATGCTCACACTCTAAGCTCACTATCCGAGGGACCGTCCTTTTTATTATGTGTTGGTGTCTAGCACAATAGGGTTTGATTGGTGCTTGTAGGTGCTCTCACAATACAAATCATATGGTTACTCTGTTCAGTAAAGGGAAGTTGAGGAGAGAAAAGGAACAGTCTCAGTTTAGCAATATTTCTACTTGAGATTTAGTAGCTTGTTATGCTATTAAAAGCCATTCTGTTCAATCATTGTACTATTTTTTTTGATTGAGGTATGCTAGCCACTGAACAAAGACACGGTCCTTATCACCCACTTTCATGATCTTATTGAAACACTAAGCATTTTTGATGTGTGGTTTTAGGGCTGTGGTTGGGGTTTTTTTTTTAACCTTTCTCTTGAAAACATAATGAAAGGCTGACAACTTGTGAATTTTCTCTTATTCAAAATGGCCACCATCTTACTCGTAATGGGGCTGACCCCAGAAAGATAGCCATTTCCCTCCAGTCTATCTGCATGTGGAAATGAGGTTGTCCCTTAATAAAGTTGGTTGCCACATCCCGTAGTTTTCAATAAGGTTGAAGACATGCCCAGAGGAAAAAGGATGCCACTTTATGTTACAAGGGGCTGGACAGGACACAGTGACTGTGAGGCAATACTGTGAAAGGCAGATGGGAAGAGTGAGGGGGGAGCAGGAGGCACAGTTAAGGGATGCAGAGGAATGGGGTGTAGCGGATGTGGGCGGGGGGCAAAGGGAGATAGGGAAAATGTTGCTCTTGCAAAAGGATCTCAAATTCCATATTTATTTTACAATGGCATTATTGCTTATATGAATGATGGAGACCTGTTTAAAGTTCTTTAGTATGTATATCTTTAACTCATCTACCCTAAAAAGTAGTATAAGTTCAAAGTGCAAGTGTAAATCATGAAGCATTAATTTGGATACTGGTTCTCAAACTATTTAACATCCAGCCCTTCTTTTATCAAAGGAAATAAACTAGGAGGAGAGAGAATCAAGACAGTAATAGGGAGTGGATGGCAATTTTCCTGTCTTAAGGGTGAGGAGAGCATAAGTGGAATCTCCATCTGAACAGCCATGAAAAATGTGTGCTTTTCTGTGTGTGCGTTTAAAGGTTGACATTTCTGAAATTATCACACACACGTTAGCAGAGGAGTAGAAGTCAAGAAAGACTAAAACATGATTTGATGGCTTTTGAAATCGCATGATATTTGGGGGTCTAACTCATGATTTTTGATCCTCTGAGGTTGGAAATACTGCAGCGTTTTAAGCGTATTTGCAGTTGTGTTGGACTGTGTGTCCAGAAGGAGTAATGGTCTTAAGTTGCAGTGGGGGAAGTCTAGGTTGGATATTAGGAAAAACTATTTCACTAGGAGGATGGTAAAGCACTAGAATGCGTTACCTAGGGAGATGGGGGAATCTTCATCCTTAGAGGTTTTTAAGGCCTGGCTTGACAAAGCCCTGGCTAGGATGATTTAGTTGGCGTTGGTCCTGCTTTGAGCAGGAGGGTAGACTAGAAGACCTCCTGAGGTGTCTTCCAACCCTAATCTTCTATAATTCTATGAAGTCATATTTTGGAACTAATAGCTAACCACTATCTTTATTTGGATTTTGGTTAAATGCTAGTGGCACAACATATTCAGGTATTTTTACTCAACAATCGGCATTCTGTTGACATCAGTGTAATTTGCACCCATGTAAATCACAATGTGCATAAGTCATTAAGGATAAGCAACAGAGGGTCCTATGGCACCTTTGAGACTAACAGAAGTACTGGGAGCATAAGCTTTCGTGGGTAAGAACCTCACTTCTTCAGATGCAAGGGGTGAGGTTCTTACCCACGAAAGCTTATGCTCCCAGTACTTCTGTTAGTCTCAAAGGTGCCACAGGACCCTCATTCTGAATCTGTAAAAAGCAACAAACACGGCTACCCCTCTGATCATTAAGGATAGATTCAGCTATCATCATGGGCGGCAGATATAATAGGCCAGGGAAGTCTTCCTTTCCTCGCACAGCTGCCACCGCCCTGCCGCCAGACACCTGGGCCGCAGTGGCCCTGCCCCTTCCCCAAGGTCCCCACCGTTTGCTGCTGCCTGCTGCAGCTCGGCGTGTTCCTCCTCCTTGGGGGTGGGGGAGTGAGGAGGGTATGCGGTGAGCCAATGGTGGACGGAAGGCTCTGGCGGGAGAGTGAGCTGGCTCCGTGCACTGGGGCTGACCAGGAGGGGCCTGGCCCGGCACTTGGGGGAGCTGGCATGACCAGGGGTGGCCCGGCCAGATGCTTAGGGTGGTCATCATCTTGGGGGCGGGGGTTGGTGGTGGCTCAGCCCAGTGTGGCTGGGACCAGACTGGCGCTCAGAGGGCAGCCTGGCATGGCTGGGGTGGGCAGGCCGGGGCTCCTGCAGTTGCGGAAGGGCCCTCAGGACTCCTCCTGTTACAGGGAGGCTCGGGGCCTCGGGCAAAAGGGGCGCGGCCAGCAGACTAGCCTCCCCAAAGTGGGAGTTCACCCACTGCCCATTGCTATCATCAGTAATATTGTGTAGTGCCTTACCCCATGAACACTTTCATTAAAGTCAATGAGACTACTTGTGAAGTAAGATGCTATGCAGCATGAGTAAGGGTATCATAATTGGCTCCAAATTACTGCAAATTTTGTGCCAGAATCTTCTGCTACTGTATTGACCAAACTTGGGCTAAAGAGTGCTGTTTTTGTTTGGCAGTCGCCTGCTTTGTCCACTGCTTGCAGAAAGAGCAGCCCGTTGCCACTAGCTGATGGGGGCTTGGAACCAGAGTGGACCGGCAGCTCCCCTATCAGCTCCCTGCTCCCCTAAGTTCTCTGTGCAGCAGGCTACCAATTGCTGGCAGTTCAGCTGTCCCTCCCCCCACTGCCATGTGCTGCTCCTGTCCTCTGCCTTGGAGCTGCTCCTGGGAGCCTCCTGCTTGCTGTGCAGAGGAGGGGCGGGAGAGGGGGGGCTAATGTCAGGGTGTCCCCCTCCGCCCTACTCCTGCCCCCACTTACCCCTTCTCCATATAGAGCAGGGTGGGACAGGACAGGGCTCAGGATGGAGAGAGCTTGCTGTCCGCAGCTACTGTCTCAACTTCCTGATTTTTTTTTAAAGTAGGGTTACCATATTCTGTACCTCCAAATGGAGGACACTCCACGCCCCCTGGCCCCGCCCCCAGCCCTGCCCATACCCCCTCCCCAACCCCGCCCCCTCCACAAAGTCTCCGCCCCCTCCCCTGCTTCCCGCGAACATTTGATTCGCGGGAAGCCTGAAGCAGGTAAGGGGGGTGTGGGGGGGAGGAGGTATGGGCAG